>NC_041220.1:14160166-14167043 GCF_002837175.3 Physeter macrocephalus
CCCCTGCATCGGCAGGCGGACTCTCAACCACTGTGCCACCAGGGAAGCCCTATAGACATTTTTAATTAAGATACTTGACGTTCATGCCTGTATATTTGTTTCCATTAAATTAAGCTGTAGACCTTAACATATACTTTGAATTTTTAGTTTTTTATGAAACCCGCCTTTCCTCAGTATGAAATTAGGAGCCTATGTAAGCTTCATTTGCATTCTTGTGGGTCCCGGCCCCTAGGTGTCCTTTCATATCCTCAAAGGGTCCTCTCCTCTCACTCTTACTAATGTGTTCAGCGTTCCACTATGATTTTATCCTTTCCAACTGCAGAATTCGCTTCTCCTACTCAGGCATAAATGCCATGATTACTAGTTTATCCTTCTTGCTTTTATGTTTCTCAGATTAATTGTCATCTTGGGTACTAAAGCTTCTGATTACAAATTCCTCCTTTCTTGTTAAATATCCATAACTATTATTTTCCTTATTTAAATCAATAATGTTTTGCAGAATCCTTTAGGGCTCTGTCATCTGGTACCAACTCTGCCTGGGAAATAATAAAACAAAATTTCAACGCCTTGATAGTATTTTGGGGCAATAAATACAATACAATATAAAACCATACTTACGTTTGGTAGAAAATAACCTGTGATTTCAATTTTCCCTTTATGTCTTCTATTACAAATAATATGAAATACTGGAATCCAAAAGTGAAAAATAGGTTTTAGAAAACATAAGAAAGGATAGATTATGTCATAAGGAATTGATTTGTGATATAATCTGAACATATCATAATAATAGTTTCCATATTTAACATTCAATACATACATTTGATTGAAATTTAAATTTTTATTTATTTATTTTACATTGTGGTAAAATACATGTAACATAAAATTTACCATCTTAATCATTTTAAGTGTAGAGCTTAGTAGAATTAAATCACATTTTTATACATGTGTCACCACCATCCATCCCGAGAACTGTTTTCATTTTGCAGAACTAAAATTCGGTAACCATTCAACAAGTACTCCTCAGTCCCCTCTTCTCCAAACCCTGGAAAGCACCACTCTGCTTTCTGCCTTCATGCATTTGACCACTTTAGGAACCTCATATAAGTACAATCATACAGAATCTGTCCTTTTGTGACCGGCTGATTTCACATAATATAATGTCCTCAGGGTTCATCCATGTTGTAGCACACGTCGGAATGTTTCTCCTTTTTAAGGCTGAGTGATATTTTATTGTATGTGTATACCATATTTTGCTCATCTGTTCATTCATTTAAAGGCCCTTGGGTTTCTTCATCTCCTGGCTATTTTGAATAATACTGCAGTGAACATGGTGGTACAAATATATTTGAGTCCCTTCTTTCAATTAAGTGTATCTCCAGAAGTAGGATTTCTGGATCATATGGTAACTCTATTTTTAATATTTTGAGGAACCGCATACTGATTTTCGCAGTGACTGTACCATTGTACATTCTCACCAGTGGTGCACAAGGTCTCCACATCTTCACTGTCACTTATTCTGATGATTTTTCTTTTTAGTAGCCATCCTAATGGGTATAAGAAGGAACATTTAAATTTATGTTCTATTTTAATATTTATTTTTAAGAAGTACTTTTTTTGTCTAACAAACTTGAATCACTATAATCTCTATCATTTACTTCAGTAGAAATTAGACTGTGCTGGGTAATCAGACAAAGCCCAGCATTCATGAGAGGTAAAACTCCATCCAACTCACAAAAATGGTTCACATCCAGTAGTGATTCTCAAAGACAGAAGAGACCAATAACCTAACAACCTACCTCCAGCAAGTGAGGCAAATCAGAGGCAGGTATAGTTCAACAAAACAAAACAAAAGCAAAACCCGTCCTATTCTGACACACCCAACTGAGAACTTCTGGTTTTCCTAAACTCTCAGGAAATTACCCATTTCCCATTGTTATCCCCAGAATTCATCACAGATCTGTCAGTTTAATCGTTTTACTTTATAGATGAGAAAATTATACCTAAAAAGCTTAAGTGATTTACCTAAGGCCACACAGCTAATTAATGTCAAGATTTATGACTACAGCCCACCTCTCTTAACTCCTGGTCATTTTTGTTCTTTCTTCCACAGTAATAGAACTTTAGTCTCTAATGTCCTCCCAAAGCTAATTAAAATTCACATCACAATTTGAGTGGTTCTCAAAGTTTAGAAGGCACTAAGAATTACCGAGGGAGGCTGCATAAAAGACTTATTTCCAAACTTTAAACTCAGATATTAAGATTCACTGGGTCTGGGATGAGACCAAAAGAATTAAATTTTTAACAAGCAATCCAAGTGTTTCTGATTGTTCACAGATTATCTTCTGAGAATCACTTTTTGGACATTATTTAAAAGCCCTTGTTCTTGGGCCATTGATCCACAAGTCTGGAGACCTGCAGCTTCAGCACCACCTGGGAATTTGTGAGAAATATAGGGCTTCCCTGGTGGCACAGTGGTTGAGAGTCCGCCTGCCGATGCAGGGGACACGGGTTCGTGCCCCGGTCCGGGAAGATGCCACATGCCGCGGAGCGGCTGGGCCCGTGAGCCGAGGCCACTGAGCCTGCGCGTCCGGAGCCTGTGCTCCGCAACGGGAGGGGCCACAACAGTGAGAGGCCCGCGTACCGCAGGAAAAAAAAAAGAAAAAAGGAAATATAAATTCTTAGACCACTCCAGAATTACCTAATCAGAGACTCTTGGGGTTAGGCTGGGAAATTGTATACTAACAAGCTCCTCGGGTGATTCAGGTGCAACTAGAGAACGATGGCCTATACTCTACTTTAGCCCAGGCAAGCTACTCACTTTATTCATTGCATTCCAACCAGAGGATTTAAGTATCCAGAGCTTCAGGTACATCTAGGTAATCTGAAATCGTTTATCACCTTAATTGATACTACTTGGCTTTTTTAAGTGTGTACACGGTTTTCGTGAATGTTTCAACACTAAGGAACAAAACCTTCACTATCTTTACTCCTTACATGCAATTAATCAGAAAGTAGAGGTTAAGTGAGGAGCACATCAAGTGGCAAATGTTGCTTCTCCTCTTGTGACAGCATTTATTTTTTAGGAACACAACAACACTTATCTGCTTGCTGTACATCTCTACCTCATGCCCTGCCAGTGCCTCTACCAGCCATATGTCTAACACTGAACTAATTATCTTTCTCTGCAAGTTGATGCTTATCTTTCTGTACTCTTTATTTCTGGTAAAAGCACCAATACCCTCCCTGTCATCCAGCCTGGAAACTGAGGAGTCATTTTCATTGCTTTCGTCTTTCTTCCCAGAACCAATTAATTGCTTTATCAGTTCAACATCTTTCCCATTTGTCCCTCCTTTCCCTTTCTACTTCCAATTTAGTAATTCATGTCATTATTGCTACACTTCTGGACTATACAAATAGCTAACTCTTTGGCCCTCTCCCGGCAATTAATCTTCCCTCAGCATAGTTCTGATAGTGATCCATCTTTGCTCAAAAGCGTTTGTGGGGCTTCCCTGGTGGCGCAGTGGTTGAGAGTCCGCCTGCCGATGCAGGGGACGCGGGTTCGCGCCCCGGTCCGGGAGGATCCCACATGCCGCGGAGCGGCTGGGCCCGTGAGCCATGGCCGCTGGGCCTGCGCGTCCGGAGCCTGTGCTCCGCAACGGGAGAGGCCACAACAGTGAGAGGCCCACGTACCGCAAAAAAAAAAAAATTGCATTAAAATATTATTTATTTTAATTACTGAATTTGATGGTCCCTTAAATTTTGTGCCCAAGCAAAAATGCTTTACTTGCCTCAACCTAATCTATGCCCTGAGAAGGAAACCGAAGACAAGATAGGAAAGAAAGGCATGAAGGCACACAGGCAGAGACTTTTTTGAATACTCTTAATCTTTAAATTTAAAATATGATATTAGATTGATAACAGATATACAAGAACAAGTATGGATGATTCTGCCAATATTGGCATAAATCAATGATGTATGCTTCTGTGCAGTATATATATACTATATACAGATGTAATTGTAACCAGATTGCATAGTTTATACCTGAACATTACAATATAATGTACTCATTGGATCAGTCCAGGAAGGTTGATTCTGAATTCTCTTTACATTGTCCATACTCATGCTTATTTTTTCCTTGTTAGAATGAGTTACAAATTTGGGGAGTTTTAGGAGAATTTACTTGTAAACCTCTGACAATTTCTAAACCATGCTTTATTAAATGTTTCTTTAAAAGTCCAAGATAACATATTAGACTTAAGCTTATGTTATTTGGGCTTTAGAGATAGATGAGGGGGTTTCAGTCTGAGATTCCCCACTAACTAGCCACGAGGTCTAGTAACAATCCTGGGAAATTACCAGGTACATTTCCCTAAATGTGGCACATAATTTGTAACTCAGCCTATCGGGGGAATATATAAGCTAAAATATGGAAAAAATAAAAAAGAACTCAGAATCAATATATTTGGGCTAATTCAATGAATATATTTTAAAACCCTGAGCTTCAGTTTTTCACCTGTAAAAAAAATAAAGGCTGTGTAGTGGGAAAATACAAAGTTTATTTTTAAAGAACATAGGGGACTGCCTGGGAAAGAGAAGATATGCAAGAATTACCACTTTCCATTTCCTTGACAATAAAGTCCATGATATGCCTTTGTTTGCTGATTCTCACCTTGTATGTTAAGCTTGAGGGACCCATCTGCCCAGCAATAGGGAAATATGATGGAAAATTCCTGCCTCAAACTATATCATGATCAGAAATTTATTGCATTTAGTACTTTTGTGTATTTAACTGCATATAAAATATTTAGCCTATAGGAAATTTATAAATTACAGTCAAGTGAAATATTGCACTCCAGTTGTGAAGCACAAGAAGTTTTTATTGGTTTTTCAGCTCAAAATATCAATATTATTCTTCACCATATTAACACATAAAGGATACACAGCTTTACGTGATTCTAGCAAATAGTCTTACTTATCATTTCTCCATTTTGGATTAAATAATTATATGCAAATTTAGAGAAATTCCTTTTCCATGTTAGGGGGCTCTAATTAAGTTTGTCAATCTAGTTGCTTTTGGAAATTTCTCCACATATTATACATAAAACTGAGAGGGGACCTTCAAGATGGCAGAGGACTAAGACGTGGAGATCACCTTCCTCCCCACAAATACATCAGAAATACATCTACATGTGGAACAACTCCTACAGAACACCTACCGAACACTGGCAGAAGACCTCAGACTTCCCAAAAGGCAAGAAACTCCCCACATACCTAGCCGTGTGGCTGACAGGGTCTTGGTGCTTCAGCCAGGTGTCAGGCCTGAGCCTCTGAGGTGGGAGAGACAACTTCAGGACACTGGACCACCAGATACCTCCCAGCCCCACGTAATATCAATCAGCGAGAGCACTGCCAGAGATCTCCATCGCAACAGTAAGACCGAGCTCCACTCAACGACCATCAAGCTCCAGTGCTGGACACACATGCCAAACAACTAGTAAGACAGGAACACAACCCCACCCATTAGCAGAGAGGCTGCCTAAAATCGCAATAAGTTCACAGACACCCCAAAACACACCACCACCAGAAAGACAAGATCCAGCCTCATCCACCAGAACACAGACACCAGTCCCCTCCACCAGGAAGGCAACACAACCCACTGAACCAACCTTATCCACTGGAGGCAGACACCAAAAACAATGGAAACTATGAACCTTCAGCCTGCGAAAAGGAGACCACAAACACATTAAGTTAAGCAAAATGAGAAGCCAGAGAAATACTCATCAGATGAAGGAGCAAGGTAAAAGCCCACCAGAACAAACAAATGAAGAGGAAATAGGCAGTCTACCTGAAAAAGAATTCAGAGTAATAATTGTAAAGATGATCCAAAATCTTGGAAATAGAATGGAGAAATACAAGAAACGTTTAACAAGGAACTAGAAGAACTAAACAGCAAACAAACAATGATGAACAAAACAATAAATGAAATGAAAAATTCTCTAGAAGGGATCAATAGCAGAAAAACTGAAGCAGAAGAAGGGATAAGTGACCTGGAAGATAAGATACTGGAAATAACTACCACAGAGCAGAATAAAGAAAAAAGAATGAAAAGAATTGAGGACAGTCTCAGAGACCTGTGGGACAACATTAAACGCACCAACATTCGAATTATCCGGGTCCCAGAAGAAGAACAGAAAAAGAAAGGGACTGAGAAAATGTTTGAAGAGATTATAGTTGAAAAGTTCCCTAATATGGGAAAGGAGATAGTTAATAAAGTCCAGGAAACACACAGAATCCCATACAGGATAAATCCAAGGAGAAACATGTCAAGACACATATTAATCAAACTATCAAAAATTAAATACAAAGAAAAAATATTAAAAGCAGCAAGGGAAAAACAACAAATAACATACAAGGGAATCCCCATAAGGTTAACAGCTGATCTTTCAGCAGAAACTCTGCAAGCCAGAAGAGAGTGGCAGGACATACTTAAAGTGATGAAAGGCAAAAACCTACAAGCAAAATTACTCCACCCAGCAAGGTTCTCATTCATATTTGAAGGAGAAATTAAAACCTTTACAGACAAGAAAAAGCTAAGAGAATTCAGCACCATCAAACCAGCTATACAACAAATGCTAAAAGAACTTCTTTAGGCAGGAAACACAAGAGAAGGAAAAGACCTACAATAACAAACCCAAAACTATTAAGAAAATGTTAATAGGGACATACATATCGATAACTACCTTAAATGTAAATAGATTAAGTGCTCCAACCAAAAGACACAGACTGGCTGAATGGATACAAAAACAAGACCCATATATATGCTGTCAACAAGAGACCCACTTCAGACCTAGGGACACATACAGACTGAAAGTGAGG
>NC_041220.1:14167899-14168472 GCF_002837175.3 Physeter macrocephalus
AGAAATAAATGAAAAAGAAATGAAGAAAATGATAGCAAAGATCAACAAAAGCTGCTTCTTTGAGAAGATAAACAAAATTGATAAACCGTTAGCCAGGCTCTCAAGAAAAAAAGGGAGAAGACTCAAATTAACAGAATTAGAAATGAAAAAGGAGAAGTAACAATGGACCCTTCAGAAGTACAAAGGATTACTACAAACAACTATTTGCCAATAAAATGGACAACAGGGAAGAAATGGACAAATTCTTAGAAAAGCACAAACTTCCGAGACTGAACCAGGCAGAAACAAAATATATAGACCAATCACAAGCACTGAAACTGAAACTGTGTTTAAAAATCTTCCAACAAACAAAAGCCCAGGACCAGATAGCTTCACAAGCAAATTCTATCAAACATTTACGGAAGAGCTAACACCTATCCTTCTCAAACTCTTCCACAAAACTGCAGAGGGCGGAACACTCCCAAACCCATTCTACGAGGCCACCATCACCCTGATACCAAAACCAGATAAAGACATCACAAAAAAAGAAAACTACAGGACAATATCACTGATGAACATAGATGCAAAAATCCT
>NC_041220.1:14168592-14169656 GCF_002837175.3 Physeter macrocephalus
TTTATCCCAGGAATGCAAGGATTCTTCAACACATTCAAATGAATCAATGTGATACACCATATTAACAAATTGAGGATAAAAACTATATGATCGTCTCAATAGATGCAGAAAAAGCTTTTGACAAAATACGACACCCATTTATGTTAAAAACTCTCCAGAAAGTAGGCATTGAGGGAACTTACCTCAACACAATAAAGGCCATATATGACAAACCCACAGCCAACATCATTCTCAATGGTGAAAAACTGAAACCATTTCTGCTAAGATCAGGAACAAGACAAGGTTGCCCACTCTCACCACTATTGTTCAACACAGTTTTGGAAGTTTTAGCCACAGCAATCAGAGAGAAAAACAAAAGGAATCCAAATCAGAAAAGAAGGAGTAAAACTGTCCGTGTTTGCAGATGACATGACACTATACATAGCGAATCCTAAAGGTCAGCCAGAAAACTACTAGAGCTAATCAATGAATTTGGTAAAGTAGCAGGATGCAAAATTAATGCACAGAAATCTCTTGCATTTCTATACACTAATGCTGAAAAATCTGAAAGAGAAATTAAGGGAACAATCCCATTTACCACTGCAAAAAAAAGAATAAAATACATAGGAATAAACCTACCTAAGGAGACAAAAGACCTGTATGCAGAAAACTGTAAGACACTGATGAAAGAAATTAAAGATGATACAAACAGATGGAGAGATATACCATGTTCTTGGATTGGAAGAATCAACATTGTGAAAATAACTCTACTACCCAAAGCAATCTACAGATTCAATACAATCCCTTTCAAAATACCAATGGCATTTTTCACACAACTAGAACAAAAAGTTCCACAGTTTGTATGGAAACACAAGAGACCCCGAATAGCCAAAGCAATCTTGAGAAAGAAAAACAGAGCTGGAAGAATCAGGCTCCCTGACTTCAGACAATACTACAAAGCTACAGTAATGAAGACACTATCATACTGGCACAAAAACAGAAATATAGATCAATGGAACAGGACAGAAAGCCCAGAGATAAACCCACGCACATATGGTCACCTTATCTTTGATAAAGGAGGCAAG
>NC_041220.1:14170394-14226486 GCF_002837175.3 Physeter macrocephalus
GGCATATACCTTGAGAAAACCATAATTCAAAGAGTCATGTACCAAAATGTTCATAGCAGCTCTATTTACAGTAGCCAGGACATGGAAGCAACCTAAGTGTCCATCAGCAGATGAATGGATAAAGATGTGGCACATATATAAAATGGAATATTACTCAGCCATATAAAGAAACAAAATTGTGTTATTTGTAGTGAGGTGAATGGGCCTAGAGTCTGTTATACAGAATGAAGTCAGAAAGAGAAAAACAATTACCATATGCTAACACATATATATGGAATCTAAAAAAAAAAAATAATGGCTCTGATAAACCTAGGGGCAGGACTGGAATGAAGACACAGATGTAGAGAATGGACTCTAGGACACGGGGAGGGGGAAGGGTAAGCTGGGATGAAGTGAGAGAGTGGCATGGACATATATATACTACCAAACGTAAAATAGATAGCTAGTGGGAAGCAGCCACATAGCACAGGGAGATCAGCTCAGTGCTTTGTGACCACCTAGAAGGTTGGGATAGGGAGGGTGGGAGGGAGACACAGAGGGAGGGGATATGGGGATATATGTATACATATAGCTAATTCACTTTGTTATACAGCAGCAAGTAACACAACAATGTTAAGCAATTATACTCCATAAAGATGTTAAAAAAAAAAGTGCTACATGTTCACAGTGAAATATTACTCAGAAATGAGATAGAATGAAAGAATGCCATTTGCAGCATCATGGATAGACCTAGAGATAATCATGCTAAGTGAAGTAAGTCAGGAAGAGAAAGTCAAATATCATATGGTACCACTTACACCTGGAATTTAAAAATTGATACCAATGGGCTTCCCTGGTGGCGCAGTGGCTGAGAGTCCGCCTGCCGCTGCAGGGGACACGGGTTCGTGCCCCGGTCTGGGAAGATCCCACATGCCGTGGAGCGGCTGGGCCCGTGAGCCATGGCCACTGAGCCTGCGCGTCCGGAGCCTGCTTCTTGGTGGTCCAATGGTTAACAATCCCAGCTTCCACTGCAGGGGCGGGTGGGTTCAATCCCTGGTATCAGAATGGCTAATATCCCGCATGCTTCACAGTGCAGACAAAAAAAAAAACAAAAAAAAACTGTATGACTCCAATCCCCCTTTTCAACCCTGCACTCCTTAGAGCTGTCCACAATATTTTGCATATGTTTTGGTAATATTCTCTTTGAAAATCCGGAGCTGTGTCTAGGGCCTTGGAATTGTATTTTTGTCCTGTTTTTGTGTTTGTCTGTAATATGAGTGCATCTTTTTAGTTGCGTATATGCCGTGAGAGTGGAATGGTCCAATTCAGTGGAATGATCTAATTAACCAAAATACCTGTTTGATATTTTCTACTCATCATCTGGCTGCTTAATATACATTTTTCAAACTTGTTATATCCAAGACTCAGTAGTTGCTCCATCTTTCATCTTTTCTTTCTCAGTTAGTAGCACATCCCTTTTTCTAATTTCTTAGTCCCAAAGCCTTGCAATCATTCTTGACTTCTCTCTTTCTCTCATATCCTATGTCCGATCCTTTAGCAAATCTCATTGGTTCTTTATTTAAGAACACATACAGCTTCTTACCACCTCCACTGCTATTACTCTAGTCCACGTCACCATCGTTCCTGTCCTGGATTATTGTAATAGCCCCGTACCTGGTCTCCCTGCTTCTACTGTACCCTGCCCAAGTCAGTTTTCAATATCACAATCTCAATATACCTGTTATTCTGTTCAAAACTGTCCAATAGCTCTCCACCACCTTCAAGGCAAGAGGCAAAATGCTTACAATGGCCAGCAAAGCGGAACATGATATGTGCCTTCCCATTTCATTATCTTTCTGGTAAATGGCTCCTCTGATCTCTTTGCTGTTTCTTGGACATGCCAAACACAAGATCCCCGCCTCCCCCAAAGCCTTTCACTAGGCGTTTCCTTTTCCTAAGTTGTTCTTCCCCCTGAGAGCTCCCTGGCTTGTTCCTTCCCTATCGTTAAGTCTTGGCCCACTGTCACTTTCTCACTGGGACCTTCCCTGTCCACCCTGTTTTTAAATGCAACGCCCCTCATACCTTAGCCTTTCCTATACTCCTTCCCTGATTGACTTGTTTCACCATAGCCTGTATAACTTTCTAATACATAATTCACTTACATATTTTATTTATTAGCTCTTTCCCTACAGTAAATGTAAGCTTCATGAGGGCAAGAATTTTGTCCTTTTTGTTCACTGATATGTCCAAAGAACCTAGAATAGTGCCTAAAACATAGAGCATTCTCAATAAATATTTATTAAGTAAATTTAAAAATTTGCCAAAGCAATATCTATTGCGGAAAAATCATCAAACAAAGTTGAACTGGTCAAAAGCAAATAGCCTCTGATTTCTGTCTTATATAATAAGAAATAAGTTAGGCAAAACATTCTAAATATATCAAATGATCAATTGTTAGAATTCAGAATTCAAAATATACAGTTATGGGAAAGTGACATTTGTAATATTCATTATTTTTCCAGCCCCTGTTTCATTACTTAGTAATAATTGTTAACATACTTAAAGAAACTATTACTTCGGACATTTGCTAGGGAATGCTAATTTTATGCAAAATTGTCATTTCTATTTATTTTCTTAATCTTTATTTGACCAATATTTTTTGTAATTAAATGAGTATCTCCAAAAATATATATAGCTATAATATGTTCAATGAGAACTTTCCCAGGCAGCTCTGTGCCTTAAGAATATTGTAGGATAATTTATCAGGTTATCTAGTTTACTTCCAAGCATCTAAGTCAATAAGATATGATTTCAGTCTAAAATCAGCCCAGCAATAACTCCCAGATTATTGTGTGAAACGAAAAGTCTTGACCAAGAAAGACAGAAGAAAGGATACAGGAACAAATGCTGAAAGGCATTGCGGTGAATGAAAGTGGGGTTATGGAGACCACTGTCAGTGAGAAATCTTGAGTACCTCACGGTTCTGTTGAATGTTTGCTTCTATGATTAGGCCTGACTTCCATTTACAATTTATAGAAGGGTAGCTATAAAATGTGATTTAGGAAGCATTTAAAAACTATTTATTGCCTAAATAGAGAATCAAAGAACATTAAAACTAGGAAAGATCTCAGGAGTGTGATCATAACATCCTATGATAAGTAGAAATCTCTTTTCCAAGTCTCACAAGCCCACTCATTTCACTTTTGAACAATCCAATTATTAAAAACCTTTCTCACACTATGTCAAAATCTGTCTCCCTGTATCAACCATCCACAGCTTCTGGTTGCCTTCTAATCAAGCACAAACCCTTCAGTTATATAACATCAACCTTAAATTGTTACTTTCTAAATCAAACGTCTCTTTATTGTTTCTCAGATGCCATGTTTATCTGAAAATTTAATTTCTTCTGAATTAACTGTTTCGTCAATGTCTTTCCAAAATTATTGTTCCCAAAGCTGAACACAATACTTTCAATACATTGGTCTGATTGTCTTAGTCTTGTACTGCTACACCTTGAAAGCCACACCACAAAGGTGACACCTATTGGGGTTGTACATACTCAAATGCTTGGAGCTTCTTTAATAGGACTGCTTGTTCAGCCAGTTCTTCCTAAGCACAGAGTATATAGATTTAGACCTCTAAAATTGCTCCTTAGTTTTTCTGTTCTCTCCAGCTTTAGGTCATATGCAAATTTGTCAAGTATACCTGCCAAGTATTCATTAAAGCCATTAATAGAAACTTGAATTTGAGAATAGGGTTAAACACAGAGACCGGTAAGAACCTAAGGTTGACATAATTGCATGAAATAATACATTTTGCATACAATGCTTAATTTATTTTAAAACCTATTCCATCTTATCATCAAACATATATTATTCTCTTACTGACAAAAATAATTTAAAGCACTATGTTGAATTTATATAAATTTACATTTTATGTTACTGTTTACACACAAATACTATCACTTTCTCCATAACGTCCAGTCTAGTAAGCGTATAACTAAGGAAATGATGTTAATTTGTCATGACTTGTTCTTAATGGACCCAACATGCTCCTAATAAACACTATTATCTTCTCTAAGAATCTAGAAACGAAATATTTGGTCAAGACTGCGCCCTAGAATATTGTTCATGAGTCATAGTTACCCTTTTTAGGGAAAAAAACACTTGCCCAATTTTCTGAAAACGTTATTGTTGAAAGTCTTTCAGTTCTACTACATCCCTCACTTCTCAAAGTTTGTCAATAGCACTTTCTGGATCACATCTGCAATTTGTTCAATGTGTAGAAGGTCTCCAGATTTTGCTGATTTTACATTGTTAGCACCAAAAATTATTGAGTATATTTGCCTAATGTATTTATCTTCCCTTATTTATAATTACATAATTTAAAAGGTGTAACAAGCAGTATTTTAAAAGAATTCTGAATTTTACCGTATTTATTGTAAAATTGTTCTCACCAAAAATTGTGTCAATACTTTTAAGTGAGTGCAAAGTAACTGAACATGTTTCATTATTTTTTGAAATCTTGACTTAACTCTTTTTGATACATGGCCTTTGGATTATGTTTACATATTGTCTGGATTTTTTCTTAATTTGCTCTCTTAAAAGCTAAAGTGTTTGAATGACTCATCCTAACATATCTTTTTGTATTTATTAAGAATTTACCAATGGCAACATTTCATTCTCCAAGGTTCTTGTGATTTCTATCTCACCAAGTAGTAATCTCTTGATTTATTAATTTTACCTTTATTTAGTGTTTATGTAGTTCAGTTATGTGCCTTGAATTTGGCAGGTTTTTGAGAAGTATATTAAGATGAATAAGACATAGACTGTACAGTACTTTTAAGAAATTTTGCCTTCTAGTAAGACAAACCATGTAAACAAATGCCTGTGATGCCTGGTGAAAAGTGATAATTACCATCAAAGAAAGGCACAGATTAAGTTGTATGTGAATTGACAAAAGAAAATTATAATTCACTTTTATTTTAATATTTCCAGAATTAAATCTAGCATCACAGCTTCCCTCATATTTGCTTAGCTCCTGAGATAAAACTGGCTAAAAGGCAAACCAAGATTTTGTTCACAAATTATATTTGATTGAATGAAAATTGCAAAAAGAAGTATGGAAGGTTGATGCCTCCTATCATTATTACATCTTGTTTCTGCATTCGTTTTATGATGTGTATTAGAAAAATTTAATCCTTATCCTTTATTGACCAAACAATTGGGAATAAGCCCATAAAAATGATCTTTTAATACTAAATATTTACCTCTTTGTTACAACCGCTGGTTCATATCAGAATATATTTATTTCCTCCTGTCACTACATGTTTTTAATCTCATTTTAATCTCTGTAACAGTTATTAAAGAAATTTTCACATATCAGTAATTTCTAGATAAGGTTACATAAAGGTTTGCTGTCTTAAAAATGAAACTGCAACATGAAACTGTATAAATATTTTTTGTTAAGTAGGAAACTTCAAGTTTACTTTATTACCTATACTCTCTCTTTTATAAATAATAAATTTATTCATTTTAAAATTATACACTTATACCCTGGTTTGTAAATATGGTTCTCCAATAAAAGGAACCAGAGATCCTTAGAGAAATGATTGATTTTAAGGCTAGGGTAGGAAAAATAGAAGACAAATCTGGAACATTTTGTCATGCCAGAAAGAAAGGAAATGCTCTAAAAACAAAAGGAGCAGGGTATGTCACAGAAGCCAACATGAAACATATTCCAGTGTCAAAACTGGAACAAATTAAGAGACAAAATGAATAACATAGTATTGGATTATAACCCAAAGTATAAAATAAATATATGAGTCCATAATGATATAAATATGAGTGAATAAAAAAATAAATGGGGGAGAAGAAACAAACCTTCCTTACAAGAGAATTCTAAACAATACATGTATGGGCTACCTCCGTATAGCTTTATCCTCCTCCACTCCTCATTGAGTGTGTACTGGATTTAGTGACTGGTCTCCAAAGAAAAGAGCATGGAACAGGAGAAAAAGTGGAGAAATCTGATAGATACTACCATAACCAAGTGATCAGTGAGGCTATGTGGATATCTTGTGATCCCATCACATTCCACCACCATGGTATTCTTTCCAAAAACCCATAACCCCTGTCTAATACTGAGAAAAACATCAGGTAAACCAAAATTGAGGTACCTACTCCAAAGTACCTGATCAGCACTCCTCAAAACCATCAAGGTCATGGAAAAAAAGGGAAAGATAAAGAAACTGTCACAGTCCGGAGGAAACTAACAGTCCTCGACAGCTAAATGCAATGTAGTACCCTGGATGGGGTCTTGGAACAGAAAAAAAAAGGCATTAGTGGAAAAACTGATAAAATATGAATAAAATCTGGGGTTTAGTTAATAGTAATGTACCAATGATGTTTTCTTACTTTTGACCAATGTACTCGAGTAATATAAGGTATTAATATTAGGGGAAACTTGGTAAGGGGCATAGAAGAATGCTGTCCTGCTACCTTTGCAACTTTTTTGTAAATCTTAAATTTCTCCAAAATAAATAGTTTATGTAAAAAATCATAGATGAATTTTGAGATTTCCTTTTAGGCATTAACTATGATTTCTGACTATGGAAGACAAGAGTTTAATTTCTTTCTCTGTCCTTTCTCTGCCATACATATATAACCTTCCACCCAAACTCCTATTATAATGTTATTTATATCAATATATTGTATATTTGAATTAACAGCCAATCCATTTAACAAAACTGTAATTACTTTCCCTTTCTTGTACAACCTCTTGTTTCCCTGAACTTAATAATTACCTTAATTTTTCATTTGTTTAATTTCAATGTACTTAGCACTTATTCAACCTCAAATTTTTCTCCATTGTTTGTCTCCTTTCAAGATGTTCAAATGTGTCCAGTGTTCTATTTATTTCTACCAATATGGTAAAAGATGTCATCACAGACTTTTTTCATCCTTATTCTGTTTGACCTCAGCCAGTCTTAGGTCCCTTCCTTCCTGTATTTCATATTCTTCCTTGGTTTACTCCCTAGTTTTAGTGAAACACAGCATCCAGTGTTTTCTTAGGAAAATTGGAGATAAAATGTTGAGACCTGCATGTCTGAAAATGTCTTTATCACATTTACACATGATGCACAGGTTGGTTGAAAAATCCTTTTCCTTTAGAATTTTTTTTCAGTGTTACTTTATTTTTTTAATTTTTATTTTATATTGGAGTATAGTTTATTAACAATGTCATGTTAGTTTCAGGTATACAACAAAGTGACTCAGTTATGCATATACATGTATCTATTCTTTCTCAAATTCTTTTCCCATTTAGATTGTTACAGAATATTGAGCAGAGTTTCCTGTGCTATATAGTAGGTCCTTGTTGGTGATCTATTTTAAATATAGTAGTGTGTATATGTCAATCCCAAACTCACAATTTATCCCTCCCCCAAACCTTTCCCCCTTTGGTAACGACAACTTTGTTTTCTAAGTCTGTGAGTCTGTTTCTGTTTTGTAAATAAGTTCATTTGTATCTTTTTTTTTTTTTAGAATCCACATATAAGCAATATCATATGATATTTGTCTTTCTCTGTCTGACTTACTTCACTTAGTATGATAATCTCCACGTCCGTCTATGTTGCTGCAAATGGCATTATTCCATTCTTTTTATGGCTGAGTAATATTTTATTGTACATATGTACCACATCTTCTTTATCCATTCATCTGTCAATGGACATTTAGGTTGCTTCCATGTCTTGACTATTGTAAATAGTGCTGCAATGAACATTGGGGTGCATGTATCCTTTCGAACCATGGTTTTCTCTGGATATATGCCCAGGAGTGGGATCATATGGTAGCTCGATTTTTAGTTTTTTAAGGAACTTCCTTACTGTTCTCCAGGGTGGCTGTACCAATTTACATTTGCATGAAGAATCCTTTTTATTTTAAATTTTAATGCATTGTTCCATAGCATCCAGTATTGCTGTTGAGAAATCTGAAACACATCTGACTCCTGATCTTTTACGTTTGGCCTCGTTTTTCTTTCTGGAAGTTAGTGGTATCTCTTCTTGATCTCCTGTCTAAACTTTTACTGAAATGTCTTCCTCTCTGCCTTTTGTGCCGGGCCCCTGACAAGCCCTTTTCATTTGTAAACTCACATTCTTCAGTTCTGACAGTTCTCTTGAATTACTTTTCTGATGGATTCCTTGCTTTCATTTTCTTTGCTTTTATTTCCTTTCTAGAATTGCTAGTATTCATATATGGGGTCTTCTGAATTAATTTGTATTTATTTATTTACTTACTTAATCTTTGTGTGCTCTTTTTCTTGGAGATTTTCTATACTTCCAAAGGCCCTGTTTTTCATTTCTGCTATCATAGTTTTTGACTCCATAGCTCTGTTTTGTTCTCTGAAGGTTGCATTTTCTATAGAATCCAATATTTTATTACTGCAATGCCTTTTAACTCTAAAAATATAAGGATAGTTCTTTATTGTCATTTTTTTATTTGCCTTTAGCATTTTTCTCTCCTTGCATATTTTGTTTCTTTCAAATAGCTTTTTCTTTTGATCATTTTAGTCACTTTCACATTAGAAAAATTCTTTTGATATACGATAAAGTTTGAATGCTGGCTCATAATTAAAAGTTAGGAACTAAGAAACTAATTGGATGCTGTGAGAAAGAGTCAGACATAAAAAAAAGAAAAGGAACACTCCATACAGAAAGAAAAATAGGTGTGAAAGACCTAAAGCAATATTGAACTTGGCACATTGGAAAAATAGGGTTAAAAATGGGACATAGGAGCTAGAATATAGTGAGGGAGGGAAGAGATATAAGGGATTAATTTTACCTTCCAGAAAGAAAGCCTTAGGCGTGAACTGGAAACTCAGGGCTCAGGCCAGAGGGCTTCATAATTTACACCCGGAAAATGCAAGGCATCCAATCACTTCAGGCAGGTGTCCGGCTGCAGCTGTTTCCTGCAAACCCTAAGAAAAGAGCACCAGCCACCCTGTGCCTTCAGCTCCTTTTATGAGTGCTATTTTTTTTTTTTTTTTGCTATTTTTATAAGTCACTTATAGCTTTGTCTTTCACTGAACCGCAGAATTTTCGGTTCGTTAAATAGCAACTTCTGCATTTCATTGGTGAAGAAAGTGAGGCCCTGAGCCATAAACGTATTAGCATTTTTATCACTAAAAATTCTCTATTGGCATTTACAATTACATGGAGAGTATAAACATGCTGTTCCTAACATCATTTAAAGTTCCCAAAACCTGAGTGAAAAGGAACATGACCACCCACCCGACAGAGAAAAGGGACGTGTTTACTTAACTCTAGGAAATGTCATTGAGAGGCACCATGGAGGAAACGTAGCCAAACTCAGTGAAACTGAAGTCTATTTGATTTTAAAAGACAGAAGGAAGACAGTGAAATCCCAGACATTTCCCCAAAGGGCATTTAGTACACTAAGACAGTAAATCCCATAGAGTCAGTGTGTCTTTTGTTCGAAGCATTCAGAAATTTTCTTGAGAGCTGTAGAATTATAAAAGTTAACAACATGACTGTAATGATTCCCAGCAAAACACCCCATAAGGTGGCCCTTAAATTGTGAGGACTCAGTGCTTTTAGGGTATGAGCGTATTCCACTCTGTTTATAAAGGGAGTGAGAGTTAACTGACTCTGGGGTTTTTTAATCTCTTCAAACGCAAGCTGTAGCTCCCATTTCTCAGGGAAAGAATACAAAAAATACTCAAGTGGGAGAATAAGAATTCTCTGTCTGTTCTGGTTCCACTTTATCCAAAAAATCCTTGGCAAGAATATTTGATATTTTGTCAGACACTCTGTAGTCATTGACAGACCTTCGTGGCATTTACACCTGGTCTTGCTGGGGCAACCTCATGAGCTACATCTCTCATTTTTCTAAAGCCGCTGTCGGGAAAGTTTCCACGTAATGCTGTTTGTTGCTATACAGAGTGACACTTGGTCTTAAAAACCAAATGACAAGACTTTTAAATATTAACTTTAAAAAATTAACTAAAATAAATAAATAAGTAAATAAATAATAAAATAAAAAATAAATTTAAAAAATTCACTAATTGTGCATTTAAGACACCAGTAATGCCGAATCATAACACAGCATGACTCAGAATTGTACTTAACTCAAGACTCCCCACCATTCTCATTTCTCACTGAGAAAACATTACGTACAATAGTTATGGGAGAGCTTAACAGACATCATATCATATGGACACCCTGAGAATATCACATTTTCCTTATCTGAGCCAGAGGAATACTTCTCATATTACTCCAGGTTGCTGTTCAGGTTCAAATGTCTCCTCCATTCCGCCCAACCTGAGTCACTACCTCTCATTTAACCTTCCTTAATTTCTTTCAGTTTATTTACCACTATGAAAGTTAATTTATTTTTTTGGTAACTTCAGATTATCTGTCTCCTTTCACTAGCCTGGGGCAGGGGTTTCAGGGACCTTGTCTGTCTCCCCTGATGTGTACATTACTGTGTTTCTAGCACCTAGAATAATGCCTAGCAGCACTCAACAAATGTTTATTGAGTGAAATATTGTACCATCCTGGATTCAGACTTTGATGACTCATCAGTTCTGAGCTCCAGCAAGAGAACCTTTTCTCCTTTGTTTAAGTAATTCTTCTCTTGGAGTCTGCTGCAAGACAAAGCAAATGTGGAAGAAATTACTGAAGGTAGCAATAACTACAACGAGTAGCCACCGTTCTGACAGTGTTGATAAAATATATAGGCTTAGTTGCCGGCATTTGCGATGTACCCATATAATAGAATAAGAAAGTTCACTCCCATTGTTTCTACCTTTCCCCACCAGAAGGAAAAAAGAGAGGAAAGGAGCAGAGAATGGGTGGGGTCAGGAAGTCAATGAGATAGGGGTAGTCATGATTTCTTTGGGCTTCATTTTCCCGAAGGAAGATGCTAAAAGAAGTGTGAGGGCTGGTGGCTCTCCATGAGGAGGTGGGCCTGGTTGGAATGCTCAGAACTCAGGAGGAGCTCAGGGCATCCTAAGCCTCTACCTTCTAATTCAAGCAGTGAGAAAGCAGAAAGACCTTATATTCTTCCTCCACTGTCCTGTCCCAGCCAGTCTCCTGGCATAACTGAAATCCTCTTCCCAGCATCTACTCCTTTCCTAGGACTAGTGGTCTTAGCCATCTTGCTTTCTGACATCACACTTGCATGGTTGCAGAAACTTAGAGGTTCTCAGTGCCGTCACTCAGATGACAAGCCAACCATCTGGAGGTGTTGTACACTCATTTCTGCAGTTTACTTCAAGGCTTGATGTTGGGCATTTGCCAAAACTCACGCGGTCCCCTCATAACGGGTCCCTAACTCTCACTGTATCCCTTCCCTGGATCCCCTTCTGGAAACTGGAAAGAAGGGATATTACCTTAATGAAGTGAAAAACACACTACTTTTACTACCAACATTTCCTAGAGATCACATTTTATTTGGATGCTATACATCTGTGATTATAAGATTTTCAACTCTTAGATAGTAGTTTCAACACTACTTTTACTACCAACATTTCCTAGAGATCGCATTGTAGTTGGATGCTATACATCTGTGATTATAAGATTTTCAATTCTCAGGTAGTTGGTGGGGGGGCAAAGTCATATCTGTAGCCTTTGGTGGAAGGAGAGAGGAAGGAGAGAAGAAAATAAACCTAAAAACTCTATTGTCACGTTTAATAAAAACAGTTTTAAAAACTGACTTATTTTTATCTGAGATACAAACAGAGGCAAAAAGCCTTAGATGGTTGATAAACATTTGAAGTATTTTTCAGTTATCTCACTGATTGTATTACACATTTCTCACAAAGCCCTGAAGAAACAAGGGAAAAACAATATTATCCAAGGTAGCGGTGTAAACTAGGTTGTTGGCATGAGTGAGTGAAAATAAAATTGCTGAAAATATGTGTTGAATCAGTTTCATCCAGTTGACAATAAAATGGAATGTATTAATGTCTCAGTAGACAGTAATTTCAGCTTGTGAAAATATCAAGTGGACTGGGAATGAGAGAGAGAGAGCTAGAGCGAGAGAGCGAGCGTTAGGAAGGGAGAGAGAGAGGAGAGGCGCTCCGGGATCTCAGGGAGCCTGGAAATAGGATGGTGCAGCGTCCTGAAGTCTCAGCATCTGGACTGACGTGGCTGCGGGGTGACCTTGGAACAGGCAGGGTTTTATTACCAGGAGGACAAGTTATGTAGATGCTGTAACAAGAGCCAAACCACAGAAACACAATCAATATAAGAACTCTAAGCCTGCCTTTTAAATTCTTCAGCGATTATCATTAGTACTTTCATCTACTGACTTCTACATATCTAAGCTCTGGTTTATTATTTTTATAGCCCTCTGTATTACACCAAATGCTATTATGATGTTTTCATGCTTGACACATTTCAGAGGAAATTAGATATAGATTGCCTTACTTCTAAGACTAGCTCTCCCAGTGATTCGTTCTGTAACCATTGGGGACATAGTACTTCTGTTTTCATTTCCTCATCTGTAAAATCAATACTTGTTCTCAAATATTATGGGATGTATGAACAAGATGATATGAAACTCTTTTGTGGTCTTTGAGAGATAATTTGTAAAAACTTAAGGTAGGATTAGCATTTAAAATAAACAAGTATAAAACCAAATATGAGAAATGATTTTTACATAATATATAATTTAATATAATTTAATGTAATATAATTTATAATATTTTGGCCTACCATAAATTATACATCTTGATGATAATAACAAGTTATGATCATTTAGCAGGTGTGCCATGCCTGGCATATATATTCTTAAATATAGTCCTGAAGATTATCTCCATTTTAGAAATTAAGAAAGACTTGGGCCCAGAGAGGTTGACTGGCAGACCTGGCGTTTAAACCCATAGCCGTCTGACCCAAAAACACTGCCTCTGATGAAAACCCTTAATAAACACTGACTCTAATAACACTTTGATGGGTGCTGTCAGATTCTTAAATATGGTCAGTTTCATATCTAAATTGGTGGATTTCAGTCTCACGATACCATTCCTGAAATGGTATCCTTCAGGAGATTTAGTCACTCACTCATCAATAATATACCATCCATCCATCCATTCATTCACTCAACCCATTCATTAAGTACCTCCTCTGCGTCAGGCTCTGAGCCAGGCCCCGGAAAACGGTGGTGAACAAGACAGACGATGCCTCGGCCTTCACGAAGACTAAATTCTAGTGCAGAGTGAGACAGTACATAAAGGGCTAAAGAAATGAAAATTGCCCTTCGCAATTTGTGCTATGAAAGAAAGCAATAGAAACCTTAAACTAAGACTAGGGAAGCCACTTTAGATTGGATGACCAGGGGAAGGCTTTCCGAGTATGTGACATGTTCCAGCTGAATTGTGAAGGACAAAAATGAGTCGCCACAGGAAGAACCAGGAGAGAGAGACTAGCACGTTCAAGGTCCAGAGATAGGGAAGGGTTTTTTTTATGGTAGGGACAAGAGGGAGGTCAACGTGGCTGTAATGTGAGTGATGGCAGGATGGTATATGATGAAGTTGGAGAGGTAGGCGAGGGACAGACCGTGGTAAGGAGTTTAAGTCTTAATCAAAGAAAATGGGAGCATTTCCTAATGGTGTGCTGGAGCCAGTGCCTGCCAGCCCACAGGAGCCAGTTCTGTACATCTCCTCCCAGCTCCATGTTCAATGTTGTCATGTTGGTAGCTTGAAATCGGCCACTTTGTAGCATTTACATTATCTATGAAATGACATGTAAACCTACCTACTTACATATCTAGAGAGATATATGTAAATCCTTGTGGTACTTATATATCTAGGTGGTGGTATACACAATTGTATACATATGTAAAAATTAACTGGGCTGTAAACGAAATATGAGTGCCCTTTACCCTACGGTGTTATTCTTTAAAAGTTTTTACCCAAAAAAATGGTGGGGTGCTTACAATAAAAAATCACATAAAGAAGCAATTCACTCCCTATAAGTAGAAGTTAACAGTGACAAAAAACAAAATTAGCAACACAAGAATTTTACATAAGAGAGCAACAGTTTGAAAGAGAATATAAAATAATGGCATTTTAAAGACAAAAATATATATAAAAGAATATCTGAAGAGATATGGTTAAGAATTTTCAAATTGAAGAAAGTGATGTATTATCATATTCAGAAGGTTTCATGTTTTATTCAGGATATATTTTGGAGATAGAACTATAAAACCTAATAGTGAAATGGATGTGAAGCCTGAATGAAAGTGGGAGAATCAAGGATTACTGTAGATTCTGAATGACCTGGGAAAAAGTGGGAAAGAAACAGGTTTGAATGGGTGAATTAAAACCTCTGGTCGGGTTTCCCTGGTGGCGCAGTGGTTGAGAGTCCGCCTGCCGATGCAGGGGACACGGGTTCGTGCCCCGGTCTGGGAGGATCCCGCGTGCCGCGGAGCGGCTGGGCCCGTGAGCCATGGCCGCTGAGCCTGCGCGTCCGGAGCCTGTGCTCCGCAACGGGAGGGGCCCCAACAGTGAGAGGCCCGCGTACCGCAAAAAAAAAAAAAAAAAAAAAAACAAAACCTCTGGTTGTCTGAGATGCTGACTAGTGCCCCAAGTATAGAAGTAGCAGTTAGAGAGATGAGTCTAGAACTCAAGGTATGGACAGGTGAAATGAATTTGGGAATGATCAGAACAGAGGAGGTATTTAAAGCCATAGGTGTGAATGAGGTGCCGCTGAATGTGGAGAGAATGAGATAAAAGAGGACCTAGAACTGAGCAGATGCTCCAGTGTTTCCATGCTGGCTAGAGGAGGAGACCCAGCAAAGAAGACCCAGAAGGGGCTGTGCATTGCATATTTCCTTTCTCAGTGATGCAGTCAGTGAGGGGTCCTGAAAGGAGACCTGTACAGGAACTCAAAATAACAAATTCTAGACGTTGCTTAGATAAGTGATGAAAGTGCCCTTGTGCACATATTTGAGCTTAATGTGAAGCTGATTCCAGTTCTAACAGTAAATTTCCATCTTGACCTTGACCAAGGTTCTTTACATTTTTTAAATCTCAGTTTCTTATATATGAGATAGAATTAGAGATAGCAGTTTTTTTTGCCAAGGGCATATTCGTTATGGAAGAGATGTTATATATGGCAATATTTTGAGCTACTAGAGAACAGTCCTCAATAAAGATAAGAGAGTAATAGTATGTAAAATAAAGCCATAATCAGAAAAGTTCTGTGTCCTTATATACCACAGTTCTCAATAAGACTGACTGTCCTTGTCAGAGCCGTATTTTTTTTAAAAGAGCAAAACTATCCAATTCGAATAATGCATTGAATCCCATTTCTAAACTCACAATGTGTCCATTTTGTGGCATATATTAGCCTCATTGCTAATATTTCTTTAGACAGGTATAATAGAACTAATGTACTGAAACACGGCCTTCATTTATTTTCTGATTAATCTTTGTTATGCTTGACAGTGAATCACATCACTAAAGTACCAGATCTAGATTATGACCTTGATTTCTTGATTTAGAAAAGTGAAAAGAACAAAATATATTTTTTTATAAAGTCTAGGGAGAAGAAGTGAATTATTACAAATATATGTTGAGTCCCTTGAAATTCACACGAACTTTTAAAATATCTTTCTTATCAAATAAAAGATCAACCAAAAATCAGTATCTTAAACAATGCAATATTAAAAACATGTTTTTCCCTTTCTTGATCAAATACAGTTGGTCACCTCAGGGAATAACTGAGCTATCATTTCACCAAAATATGTCACACCAGCATCACAATATTTTTCTTAGAGGAAAAGAAAAGAACTGAACCAACAGAGAGAAGTTGTGCTCGCTTTTACTTACACCAAAGGGCGTGATGAAGAGAATATAGTTTGAGAAAATTAGCACAGTAGCTATAAGCAGAAAACATCCTCAAGTAAAGGAGAAAGAATTTCCAAATATAAAGCTTGTTGTAAGAATGTATAAACAGAATTGACATTGTCATTGGCATTATTAATTAAAACACATTTTCACACAAGCCTTAATATTTCAAACACTTGTTGGGGTTTTGTGTTTGCAGCATGTTCATTGTTCTATATGTCATATGTCAGATGCTGAAGTAGTGAGGAAAATGTTCAAAATTCAGATTCAAGCTGCCAAACTTTTGAAATCCGTGTCTAGTGCCTGTTGATCAGATCTACACATGGGGGAGAAATTTGACTAATGATAAATATATCCATAAGGAGGGATTTTATGTGTGCTCCATAGAATTTTATTCATCCAAAGGAGTGTTTTATCACACTGGATTGTTGAAGTTCTTGCTCATGTAGAGGAGAGAGGTTTTCTGCCAAACTAATTAGTTAATGTAATTAGGAAAACCAAAATATGTCAGCCTACTGCAGTGTTGAGTAAAGACTATGAGTAATTCTATTTTGTTACTCCTTCTGGAAGAAAAATAATAATAATGCAATGTGGTAGAATGAGCACATGTTTTCAATCAGACTGACCTGTGGTCAAACTACATATTTGCTTTTATTTGCCCTGCAACCCACCTGAATATATTATTCTATTCCCCTGAACCTTATGCATGAAATCAGAATAACACCTACATCACAGACTTTGGGAGGACACAATGAAAAATTGCCTAACCTGTTAGTTCACTCATTTTTTACTTCCCGGGCTCTTTCTAAGGTTTGTAAATATATAGATTTCTGTACATTTTATAAAGAAAAGATACAAATACACCTCTGATGACAAAACACTCTCATAATCTGGTAAATCTAAGGCAAAGGCTATAAAAGTAGATGTTCTTAGAGAGGAATTTCAGATAGCTTCCCCTAATATTAAGCTTATGCTTGGATTTTACGGAGAAGATCTCTACTTTAAAAGACTGTACCGGACACTTTGATCTGAAATATTTATGAGAAAGTTCATCCTTATAAGGTGTTGAAAAATATGCCTCCTTATGACTTGTGTTCACGTGTCTTTTTTCTTCCCTCTGGGGGCATTCAGACATTTGAAGACAGCTATATGCTTACATTAAGATTTCACCTTGGGCTTCCCTGGTGGCGCAGTGGTTGAGAGTCCGCCTGCCGATGCAGGGGACACGGGTTCGTGCCCCGGTCCGGGAAGATTCCACGTGCCGCGGAGCGGCCGGGCCCGTGAGCCATGGCTGCTGAGCAAAAAAAAAGACTTCACCAGCCTGAAATTCCCAAGCTCTACAAACCTTTTATCAGATGACATAATTTCTAGAACTCTCATCATTTTGAGCACTCTTTAAAGGATATGCTCCAATATGTCAAATAATTCTTAAATGGAACTGAAAATTACATTCCAGAAGCGTTCTTACCAGTGCAGAATAATAATAATAAATGTGTTGCTGTGAACATATACGGCATACTTATATACCATGCATGGGCCTAGATATTTGAGATGCATATGTTTTAATGTACTATTTTATTCAAATTTTATATTTAGTCATCCAGCAAAATGTTAGCTAGAATCTACAGTGAGGCTCTATAGCATGGTTGTTAAAGGCTTGGTCTCCAGAGCCAGACTTCCTGGATTTGAATGCAGACTCAGCTGCTATTTACTAGTTCTGTGACCTGGGGGGAAAATAACTCATCCTGTCAGTTTCTTCAGTTGCAAATGGGATTTTAGTATTTGTATTGATATCAAACTATGTATGTAAAACACTTAGAATAGTGTCTCATGCACAGTAACTGTCACATGAGTTTTAATAGTTACCATTATTTGCGCTACAGATGCCCAGTACCCTTATGGAGGAAACGGGCAACCGAACAAGAAATAATATACCTTAATATTGAGATAAGTGCTGTTAAAAAATAAAGTGTAGAAGGGGACAGGTAGTGCTGTGGGAGAAGGTTGCGGGGGATGGAGGTTTGATACGCAAGTCCAACAATTCTCCTTTAGGGAGGTGACTTTTGAGCAAACCTGAATGAAGTAAAGGAAAAAGCCAAGTGAGACCTAGTGGGACAGTGAACCAGGAAGAGGGAATGGCTAACAGAAAAGGCCCGAGGTGCGCTGAGCTTGGAAGACGTAGGGAGAGCAAACCATCCAGTGTAGCTGAAGAAGACTAAGGAAGGTTGGTGGGTAAAAAGCAGATTTAGGCAGGGGCCAGATGCCCTAGGGCTTTGCAGGCCAGGGCAAGAGAGGCACACAGTAAAGCACCTTGCCTAAGGTGACAGAGGTAATACCAGTCTTCTCTAACTCTAAGCCTCATGGGTCTTAATCACATTGCTGCTTATTATAAACAACATATTCTACTCATTCAAATTCCATCCGATTTTTTGGAAGTCGCAAAAAAATCACACGCTGATGGCTTATATCGAGCTTCCTGTCAGCTGAATACCAGTCTTCTCTAGCCTCATGGGTCTTAATCACATTGCTGCTTATTATAAACAACATATTCTACTCATTCAAATTCCATCCGATTTTTTGGAAGTCGCAAAAAAATCACACGCTGATGGCTTATATCGAGCTTCCTGTCAGCTGAAATATTTAGGTGTGTTTTTTTATGGGAACTCATGAATTTGATTCCAGGCTCTCCTGTTTTTAATAACTGATTTTTGAAGAGGTTTTCATTCTTATCATTTTTGTTCAAAGAAAATTCAGAGAGCTTTATTTGATTGGAGTATTTTACTGAGTGTGAAACAATCTGTTCGCAAACAGAATTCAAATCCAAAACTGATATGAAGCTCACAGGATGGCTTATGAAGTGAAAGCGAAGGCGCGTTGTTTAATCTTTACAATGATTGGTTATTACAGTGAGGGTTACCACAGCAGGAGATTACTTAAAAGTGATTATCTCATCTCATTTGAGGAAAATGACTTAAATTCCATTTATGATTATCAAAGGTATTTACAAGAATTAACCTAAGTTAAGTTTCACTACTGCTCATGAAATAAGCTAGACTAAGTTTTGCTTATGTGGCTTAACTGTTTTTTGTCTACTCAGGGGATTTTCAAGCCTGGTCTCCATTTTATTTCAGCATATTTCACCTTGCTCTTTTCAATCTTCTTATTTACTGATTCTTCCTCTCAGTTTTATGTGTTCAAATAAACTTGCTTTCTGTGTCTTCATGCAAGATTCTAATAAAAATGGTGGACAGAAAAGAGGACAAAGTAGTTTGTCCTGACTAATACAGATGCCTCCAGGTTGTCATAAGTCTACTAAATTATCTTTAAGGTAGACTGGCCCAAATTACAAAACACATTCATTCTTAAAAACCTCTGCCATGAGTTTATTAAGGAAGATTTGTCTAAGGGTCCACAACCTTCTCATGAACTCCTTGCTTAGTACATTTATTTAAAAAAAGGAAAATTAGGTTACTTTGGCATGACATGTTTATCAAACACAGGAAAACTAATAGTTTTTACCACATGCATTTCTAAGATGTTAAAACAATCTTCTTAATCACCTGTCCTAAAATTGTGTTATAAGTAGCATGCTTACTCAACTGTAGGTTGTAGTTATTATCTGTTTAAAAAGTGAGCCATGGGCTTTCCTGGTGGCGCCGTGGTTGAGAGTCCGCCTGCCGATGCGGGGGACACGGGTTCGTGCCCCGGTCCGGGAAGATCCCATATGCCGCGGAGCGGCTGGGCCCGTGAGCCACGGCCGCTGAGCCTGCGCGTCCGGAGCCTGTGCTCCGCAACGGGAGAGGCCACAGCAGTGAGAGGCCTGCGTACCGCAAAAAAAAAAAAAAATAGTGAGCCAGCATTTATCTATCTTACATCCTATGGAACCATTACTAATCCACATAAATTCTTGAAATATTAGTGATGACAGTTCTATCTATTGGATATAAGATGTTTGGATCTAAGGGATTACAGTAGTAAGGTTTAGTCTTACTATCTCTCGATCTATCTTGAACCAAAAAATTCCCTTGTACTTATTTTGTTCTGCCATTTCTTTGTTGAATTACTACGATTAATGAAGAATGTAGAAGCAAAAACAACACCAAAAAAAGGAACTGGAAATCTACTCAATTACCTTTTCTTCTTCATCATGACATTATCTGCCAGAGGCTGAGCCTAGTCTCTTCTCTGTTCTCTTTGCAGCAAATTTGATTATAAAAGTCTTTTTTTCTCCTTTAGATTTTATCCCAGTTCTCATTACATTTGGATTTTAGCCCACTTGACACTATTCTCAGAAGTTCAAACCTTTCTTTTCTCTCTGCCCTTGATTAAATGTTCTTTTATTTCTTTTTTCTATACATATATTTAAAACATAGACTTATCATGGACTATCCTACACTGTTATTTTGCTTTCATTAGATATTTTCCCCATTTTGTTCTTTAATTACAGAGTGTTTTTGTTGTATTATAAGAACAAACATGTTTAGAAGCTTGTTCATCTTGAGTGGTCTTTATATGTTGATTGGCCATATAGTTATGCTTATGCTTATGTTTTCTCTGAGCATTTAAAAATATGCTTTTCACTGTTTATGATGTTTGGGATGTATGTCAAAATACTCTGTGAAGAAGGGAGGGGACTCAGATGGTAAATAGATAAAATAAGATTGGCCACCTGTTGATAACTGTTGAAGGTAAATGTTGAGTACATGCTGAGTTGGTACACTATTCTCTGCTTTGAAATATTCCATAATAAAAAATTTAAAACAAAAGAGATTATTAATTAGTACCAGCTTTCTAAACGTCACAAACTGAAGCCCTATTAATGCATACATTTAAACCACCAATTTCATGGAAATCATGAACATGAGTCAAAATTGTTCTTAGATGGTGTTTATCATATTATTTTTATATTTGTAAAATATGCAAATAATGTAAATGTTCAACTGTAAGATACTAATTAAATAAAACTTGGTACTTATGATGGAATATATTGAACCATTAAAAAGGAATTGATAGATTTAGGTAAGTATGTACAAATTTTAAAATCTTTATTAGATATATATATTCTTTATTTATTCTTGTATTTACATTTTATATATATATAAAATGTAAATTTTATATTTACATTTTATTATATATATATATGTATGTGTGTGTATATATATATAATCTGTACCGTAGACTCACCTGTTTCTTAGCTTTCTAAATGGCGTATATCTTGTTGACATGCGCCGCAGGTCCTCTTCTCTTAAACCTGTTTCTTTCTATTGAACATATTGAACCATTCCATTTTTTCATTTTGGTCCTGAGTTGTGACTAATCTCTTTTTTTAAAGTTAGCATTCAGTCATAAAGACAAAGTAAACAAGCTTATCCTTCCTGAATATACCATATAGATCTGTACCAGAAATAAAGCTGGCACAACAGTTCTAGTGCTGAAAATATCTATCATATAGCTTTATTTCTTAAAAATTGTGTTTGAGGTCCAGAAAAAAACATGCCACATATTATGAATTGAATGAGACATATCAATAGACATACTAATACATTTTTAAATCTCATTTCCACAAAGCAAATCCGTCTCTAGAAGGAAACGTGGCCATGAAGTTCTTTGTAGGCTTGTTTTACTTTAGCCTTTCAGAGTCTTGGTGCAGAGATTAGCTTAAACATTTGAAAGAATGTGTGCCGTGAGGAAAAGCTTTAATTATGGTTGTATTATGCTAATTTATTTTTATCTATCAGGTTTAGTTTGACTATACTAATTTATTTTATCTATCAGGTTTAGTTTGATCAAATTTACCATTTTTATAAGTTTCTTCTAATATTAACAAATACGTGTAAGAGATGTTACATTTTAACATTGTGACACTGTTTCCAAATCTATGAAATAAACAAAGTAAAATTTGTTTTATTTTATTTTATTTTATTTTTTTGAAATAAACTAAAATTTGTTTTAAAACAAAATAAAATTTTACAGTGGTAAATAAATATAGAGAAACCTAGCCTACTCAGCTACTATTCTTTTAGGAATTAATATAAAAAATAGAAAATGTTATTAGGCCAGATAATCAAATCCCGGAGAAAGAGTTTTTTAAAAATCTGTATAAATTTAAAACTGTTCCATAAAAATTTGTCAAAGCCTAAACTTCCCTGACTTTGCATGGTTGACGTTCTTTAAGGGAAAAAATGAGCACTCTGGTGCAATCTGCCTAACGGTGTCTTTTTATTTGTTTCCATGTTTCATTTTCCTTTCCTATCTGTCAAATGCTCCCAACTTGAAAGGTTTATTCTGTTCTATAGGTTGAGGGGTCTTCTTTCAACAAGAAAGAGCTTTGGATAGGAAATAAAATTAGGGTTGCACTGAGTGAACTTTCCAGCTGTCAACTTAGATATTTGTCAAAAGTAGTATGACATTTGGCAAGGTAAGTGACAGTAACATTGACTTGGTTGTCTTAATGTGTCGACAGCACACAAAAGCTCAAAATTTGCTTTTTATTAAGTGGATGGTACCCCCTGGCTAAAGAATAATGAGTGTACTCTTTGGGGGCATCTTTTCTTTACTTAACCTGCCATTACATACTGTATGTATTAGAAGTAGACACCACAGTTGTCTGGTTTGAAAATATAGCTCTTATAAATCAATGTCTCTCTGTATAACAGAGATGAGGTAGCTTTTGCAGAAAGTAAATGGGGGGTTGGATAAGGGTTTCTGAAACCGAAACAGTAGATGTCAGGAAAATACACCACCAAATTACAAGTATATGCCACTGTTTCCTTAATTTATGCATGAACCAATTTGTAACTGCTCACCTGATGATCTAGATTTTAGCATCCCATAAAAAATATTCAGGTCAAATAAATATGCTACTTTATCCTTTAGAATGATAAAATATATAATTAAATGCATTTAAAAAATAGAAACAAATGGATTTTTCAATAAAGGTACATGAGTATAAGAGGAGATACTAATGAATACAGAGCATATCTAATTATAAACTGCACAAGAAGTACATAATGTAGATCCTTCTATAATACATGCAGTCTAAGATACTGTCTATGGGCTAAGATTTAAAATGCAGTATTTAGTTACTTATTTTTGTTCATTTATTTTAAGAGTAGTATATTTACTTGTTCTTGAATTTAAAAGAATACAAAGAAACAAGTAAAAATGAGGAATTATACAACTTTGTATAAATGTCTCCGTCCTGAGAAGATGCTACTTTGTAAAGATTCCTTGAAAGTAAAATAACAACAATGAAGATTATGAATACCTTTAAGAAATGAGTCAGTATGCTTTAAAAAAAAATCTACCACAGTTAATAAAATTGTATAGAACTTATACACACACACACACACACACACACACACGAGTACAAGTAAAACTGGAAATCTAAATGAAAGTGGTAAATTTCATCAATATCAATATCCTTGTGAATATGTGAATATTGTACTATAATTTTGCAAAATGCCACTATTGGTTTGGGGGAAGCTAGGCGAAGTGTACAAGGGACCAATCTGTATTATTTCTTACAGCTGCATGTGAATCTATAATTATCTATAAAAAGTTTAATTAAAAAGAAAAATATCTACATTTTTAATGGGTATACGTTTAAATTTTCAGGTAACAAAATATGGTCAATTGTTTTCTTAAATGAAATCTAGTTGGTGTACAATATTACGTTAGTCTCAGGTATACTACAGTAATTTGACATTTGTATATATTGTGAAATGATCATGATAAGTTTAATAACCATCTGTCCCCATACAAAGTTATAACAGTATTATTGACCATATTCCTTATGCTATATATTACATCCCCTTGGCCTATTTATTTTGTAACTGGAGGTTTGTATCTCTTACCTCCCATCACCTATTTCTCCCCACCCCCATCCCCTTCCCTCTGGCAACCACCATTTGTTCTCTGAGTCTATTTTCATTTTGTTTTATTTTGTTCTTTAGATTCCACATATAACTTTAATCATATGGTATTTGTCTTTCTCTGTCTTACTTAATTCACTTAGCATAATACCCTCTAGATCTATCCATGCTGTCACAAGTGGCGGATTTCATTTTGTATGGATGAGTAATATTCATTGTATGTGTGTATGTGTGTGTATATATGTTGTGTGTGTGTGTGTGTGTATATATACATACATATATATATATATATACATATATATTACATCTTATTTATCCATTCATCTAACAGTGGACATTTATGTTGTTTGCATATCTTGGCTGTTATAAAGTAATGCTGCAGTGAACATTGGTATGTATCTATCTTTTTGAATTTGAGTTTTGTTTTCTTCAGATAAGTACCCAGAAGTGAAATTGCTGGATCATATAGCAGTTCTATTTTTCCTTGTATGTGTGTATGTGTGTGTATATATGTTGTTTGTGTGTGTGTGTATATATATATGTATATACATACATATATATATACATATATATTACATCTTATTTATCCATTCATCTAACAGTGGACATTTATGTTGTTTGCATATCTTGGCTGTTATAAAGTAATGCTGCAGTGAACATTGGTATGTATCTATCTTTTTGAATTTGAGTTTTGTTTTCTTCAGATAAGTACCCAGAAGTGAAATTGCTGGATCATATAGCAGTTCTATTTTTCCTTTTTTTTGAGGAACCTCCATACTGTTTTCCATAATAGCTGTACCAGTTTACAATCCACAAACAGTGCACAAGGGTTCCCTTTTCGCTACATCCTCACCAGCACTTGTTATTTGTGGTCTTTTTGGTGATAGCCATTCTGACAGGTATGAGGTGATAGCTCATTGTGGTTTTGATTTTCATCTCCCTGATGATCAGCGATGTTGAGCATCTTTTCGTGTGTGTGTTGGCCATCTGGACGTCTTCTTTGGAAAAATGTTTATCCAGGTCCTCTGCCCATTTTTTAATGGAGTTGTTTGGGTTTTTTGATGTTGAGTTGTATGAATTCTTTGTATACAGTTGACCCTTGAACAAAACAGGTTTGAACTGTGTGGGTCCACTCAATACCAAATTTTTTTCAGTAGTAAATACTACTGTACTCTGTGATCTATGGTTGAATCTGCAGTTGGTTGAATCTGTGGATGCAAAACTATGGATACAGATGAGCTGTGTATATGGAAAGCTGAATGTAAGTTATACCCAGATTTTAGATTGTGTGGAAAGGTCAGCACCCCTAAACAATATGTTGTTCAAGGGCCAACTGTATTTTGGATAATAGCCCCTTATCAAATATGTGGTTTGCAAATATTGTCTCCCATTCAGTAAAGCTTTTTAATTTGATATAATCCCATCTGTTTATTTTTGCTTTTTTTACCCTTGCCTGAGGAGACAGATCCAAAAAAATATTGCCAAGACTAATGTCAAAAAGCATACTGCCATAAAACTTCTGAGTTTGATGATTTCAGGTCTTACTTTTAAGTGTTTAATCCATTTTGAGATATTTTTTTATATGGTGTGAGAAAGTAGTCCAGTTTGATTCTTTTGCATGTAGCTGTCCAGTTTTCCTACCACCATTTACTGAAGAGGCTCTTTTCCCCATTGTGTATTCTTGTCTCCTTTGTCGTAGATTAATTGACCATGTTAAGTGTGGATTCACTTCTGGGCTTCTCTGTTCTGTTTCAGTAGGGTTTCTTTCTCTCTCATCTCAGAGCTCAATATCATAGTAATGGGCATAGTTCCACGCAGTCATTCGGGAAGCCAGGCTTTTTCCTTCAGCTGATTTCTCTTTTTTCTAAGGCATCCGTGACCTCTACCATATTCCCACACCTGGCTGGCCCAGGGGTCGGGGGAGGAGGGAGAAGCGGGGGTAGAATATAGGGGTTGGTGGAAAAGGAGGTAGTCAGGACGATTTGGGAGGTCCAGTGGGGTTAGGAAACAGATGTGGAGATGGTATACAATGCTTCCAACCACATTAAGGTGGCAAGAATTCAGTAACATGGACTCATACCAAGAGAGGTGAGACAATGTAACTTAGCTCTGTGCCTCAGAGGAAGAGGAACCAGACCTGGGGGGAGGAGAAGCAAATAGCAGTTCTATCTGCATTTCTTATTGGCTAAACATGTGTTCTCTTTGGGTCCATAATTGAATTATCTATCTCTGCAAGTTAAACAATTGCTCTAGAAATTCAGATAGATTTTGATTAATAGGTGTTTGTTGCTAAAGTGACACTTCTTTATGATGTCACTAAGTCATAGCAACCTGCACTAGCTTTGATGATTCTGTGACATTACAGGAGCCTTCTGGCCTTTAAACTGCCTTTATTTATATTGCCTGACATTTGATGGTCAATGACATGTGATGGTCAATTTTCTACTCATGTAGCTAAGCAAACCCTTTTACATGTGCCATAACAGCAGTTAAAAAAAAAAACCCACAATTATCTATGTAGATATCTGTCACTAAGTTCAATAACTTGTAAATTTCTCTAATCATCAACGTGGTTTAAATATGCACTCTTTACAGCGTATTTAAAAATAAAATGAACTCATTTTCTAGGTGCGTATTCTAAAGGACATGGTGGTAACAGCACCCACTGCCCAGGCTTTCCATTGCCTCAACTCTGTCCTCAGACCTAGAAATTCTCATTGATCCAGACGTGTTGCCTCGCAGGATGCGTATGGCTAACAATAGCTGTAATATTGATGACTCCTGAAGGACCAGAGTTCATTTGATTTGTTCCTTCTTATTCCTGACAGGGAATGTTAAAAAAAGAAAAATCAGCTTGGGACTCAGCAATGCAATGGATTTAAAAGTACCTGACACAGCCTTGCTGTATGACCAGTTTACAGAATTCTTAGAGCACGTCTCTTAATTTCTGATTTTCAGAGCAGAGCCGGCTTTTTTACAGTGCATTTTTCCAATGTTTGACTACCAGACATATAGATGGCTGGTTAAAAGTGCATGGATTCTGGAACCAGATTACCTGTGTTCAAATCTCGGCTCTGTCACTTATTAGCTATGTGACTTGGGCAAGTTTTATCTCTATATGCCTCAATTTCCTCATGTGAAATGTGGAAATATATTAAGACCTAATTCATAAAGTTGTTATGACATTTAAATAAGTTACTATTTGTGTATTTGTTTAATGTGTGTGTTTATTAAATAACTGAGGCCTATTTTTCTCATTGATTTACTTCATCTTAAAACCTAAGCAGGAGACAGAGGATGTAACTAATATTCACTCAAGTGCTTGTCCTACTTTAGGAGAGTACACTTCTGGGCTCTGCTGACCAGTACACGGTCTCCTTGTAATTCATGATGCATTCGACATAATACATATTCACTGTCTAATTCTGGATATTCTTTGTAATGGAATAAAAACATTTTAGAAGAAGATTTCTATTCAAAATTTAATATCACACAAACACCTGTATGAAGATATTCACAGCAGTTCTAATCACAATAGCCCATACTGGAAACAACCCAAATACTCATCATTTAGAGAATGGAAAAGCAAATAATTGACAGAACACTACTCAGCCGTGAAAAGAAACAAATTATTTATACATGCAACATGCAGTATCATGGATGAATCTCAAAAGCATTAAACTAAGCCCAGACTCAAAGGTTAAATACATAGTGTTTCCACTTATAATTTATTCTAGAAAAAGTATAACCATGGTGACAAATCAGTACTTGCCAAGGACTAGAGATGGGAAAAGGGGATTGGCTGCAACAGAGGGTGAGGGAATTTTTGAAGGTGATGAAAATTTTCCGTAGCTTGCCTGTGGTCATGATTACATGAGTATACACTTTTCAAAACTCATCAAACTGTACAATTAAAAAGGGTGAATTTTATATAACTTATAGATTAAGAAACCTGACTTGGGAAATTTTAATACTTGCTTTACACCTTCTATCTCAACTGTCAAGGCAGAAGCATGCTTAAAATATCTGCAGAAATACCTTCCTTTCTCAGCGCTGGAGAGTGTGGTGTGTAGAGCTGCAGCATCGCTAGAGCTTTTCGGAAACACTCTTTCAGGCTCCCTCCTCTCCCTCCTCCTGTAGGCCTCGCAGCCAGAATACCTAGGGGTGGCACCTAGGAATCTGTGTTCCAACAGGCCCTTTAGTTATGCCAAAGTTTTAGAAGCACTGATGGCCTATAAGAAAATAAAGAAGTGTGGTCATTATTCCAGTATTAAATATACACTTAAGGTATATTTAAATCTGCTATCTTTATTTCCCCACATTGTAATGCACACAGTAACTTTCTGGTTAATACATTATTGCATTGTAGTGTCATTTTAGTAACCACTGCTTAGACAACTTAAGTTGAAATACTAGCTGGCATTGTGTTACCAGCACATTTAATAACACTGTTACAAGGCAACAATAACTAAATTTCCAACTTCTCCGCCAACGAGTTGGGAAAGATGTCTTCTTCTGACCTCAGAGGAAAGCTGCGTCCACATTTCACAAATATCAAAATGTAAAAGATAAAAATTTAATTGGTCTTAGAAGTGTATATCTCTCATAAAATCCCCTTATCTAGGATAAGAGGAACTAATTATTAACTTTGAAGAAAAGGCTAAAGTGAGACAAGTAGATAATGAAAAGTATACATGCACTATGTTGGGAAATGAAAGGCACAAACCTAACAGATACTCTCACTCTTGGAGCCAGACTTCCTTTGAACATTGATGTACCTTTCGCCTGTGGCTAGCTGAGTGGTCCATTCTTCTCCTCACATGGGAGAATGGAGCAACAACCTTCCGGCCAGGGTCACTGCCACATTTTCAGCCTCGTTGGCAGATTTTAGAGGGAGTCCACACTCACTTTATGAACAGTTAAGATGTGTTTGGAATTTACATGTATAGGTTGTCTGTGAATCGTCTTCTGGAAATTGGCCTTTACTCTGCTTCACTATACCAACTGACAGCAGACGGGCATTCACAGAAACGAACTCATTCACTCTTAAAATTCTTTATTCAGGTTTCTTGACAAATTACAAAGGTATGAGCCAGAGAACCAGGCTGAAATGAAATAGACTTAATCTGTTTCTGCCTGACTTGGGACAATGTACTTAAGCTCCCCAAGATTCAGTTTCTTCACCTCTAGAGTGGAAATTATGGTGACCTTGCAAACATGGTCATTGTGAAAATTAAGGGGATATCTAAGATGGTGTTGATTATCTTTTCTTATTCTTTAATAAATATATATTAAGAGTCTCAGCTGTGTCAGGCACTGTATTCCCTAGGAAGGGGAAGGCATGCAGTTAAATTAAAACCTGGTCTTCGCCCTGAGGAGCTCCATGCTTCTCCAATGAGAGTGGTATTGCCTCTCCAGGAATTTTTTACACTGTGAGGGGTATTATTAGTGATTAAAAAGACAGGCAGCTGCTGACACTGCATGCCTGGGGATACCGAAGCTTCTAAAATGCAGGCGACAGACCCCCAGTCTAAGCATCAACAAAAAAATCATCTCACCCAAGATGGCAATGCCACCCTTATCGAGAAACAGTCTAGTAGAGGAGGCTGACAAATGAAGCCACTAATGCGGTAACAGGAGAGTAAATGCTGTAATAGATGCAGTAAGCATCATTGTCATTAGTATCGTCACCGTAATTGTAATACAGTGGCAGCTATTTACAAGGTATCTTACAACGTCATTTCGTTTAATCCTTAAACCATAAGGGAGGGTATTACGTATCTGTGCTTCTCAAACTTTAATGTGTATAAGAGTCAAACGGGGATCTTATTAAAATGAAGATTCCGATTCAGTAAGTTTGGAGTGGAGCCTTTGGAGCAAATCATCGGCAGACCGCACTGAAGAGCATGTCACACACAATTGTAGCGGCACTGATGGCGCTCTGCCTAGAGCCCCCGAGACACTTGGTAGCACTGTTGTTGTGCCGCCTCGCTCTCCTGCCACCACTCCATCTCTACCCCTACCCGGGATTTACTGTTAACACTTGTACCTGCCACTCCCTTGGGGAGATGCTCTAGGGCTACGGGGAAGTGCTTTGCCCAAACCCGTATCAGGCTGGAGGTGCCTGGAAGTTTAGGTCTCCCTGGAGTAAACGTCAGTGAGTGACTGATTGGTATGAGAGCATGAAAGCCCAATTTCTTTACCAAGTCAGGGCAAACTCTGAGGCATCACTTGGTAGACTTAGTCCTCTTGCAGAATTGAGCTAAAGCTCCCCTCTTCCAGACTTTGCCTGAAATCACACCCTTACTTGCCTTTCCCCTGCCCTGCTTCTGTTAGTGCCTTTGAAGTTTTTCGTGCCAACACTTTAATAAACCCCTTGCGTGTGGCGCTTCGTCTCAGTTTCTGCTTCTGGAGAATCCAACGCTGAGAGGCCCTCAACTCCTCTCTTTTCCTCACGCACACATCCTTTCGGCTCCCTCTCCAAATTACGTCCCAAAGGTACCTTCACGTGAGCAGTCCAGCTTTCCACGAAACCGTCCCTGGACATAGATTTCAGAAATAGTGTAGAAAGAGCTGTGCCCTTTTTAGCTCCAACCTGAAATTTTAAAGCCTTAAAGTGAAAAATTCATGAGGCTTTTAGGATAATCTTTCAGACTAGTGAAGTTTAGCCACATCACATCATCTGTAACTAAATTTTGCTTATAGAGTTATTAGGGAAGAAAAGTTTAAGTCCAGCTGAAAATAAGCCTATTTTTTAAACTAGTTTTTCTTTTATGGGAAGAAGCAATGCCTCATAATGCATATCTCAATGTGGAAAAGTATAAAATGAAAAGTTAAAAAAAAATTTACAAGACGCTGAAAGAGGAATGACTCAGTGAGTTACAGAAAAGGCATAGATGAATTTGTGACAACAAGGAGGCATAAAGCAAACTTTCAGGAACACAGGTTAAGAATCATGCTCTCCACACCTGTAAGCCTTCTCGATCACTGATGAAAGGACAGAAGATAGTGGACAGATCAGACTTGATGGCAGACAAGATTTTGTGCTATTTGGATATATTAAGATTGTTTAAGCTAATTTTAAATGACTTAAATATCAGAGAGCAACTGAGAAACTGATGGTTACAGGTTGGCCTTCCTCTCTGGTAAAAGGTCAAGTTATATTGCTTGAAAGATCATCTGGCCTGGACTATGAAATGGTATGTTTTCATTTTATTCGGAACTTATTCATGTGTTGAATTTTAGAAAATGGTATAAAGATGTTGGAAAAATATCTTGAGATACTTGATACATATGTTACATATTTAAAAATGTAAAAACCAGTGAAATTCATTCTCAAAACGTTGTAATCATTTAGAAGGCAAGATGTGAAGCATTTCATCTAACCTATCAAGATGATCTAAGATAAAGTTAGTTTAGATGTACGACTATTTGCTCTAACATTTTCCATGATATGCTCTGAGTTCCATTGTGGGCATTTGGGGTAGGAGTTCATTTTTCAATCATTTTCTTCGCTTTTTAGACACATATATAATTCAGTACAATTTGAGAGACCTCATTATATTATCATTTTGTCCTCTCTGATCCACTTTCTAAGTGTTACATCTTTCCTATTTGAATACAGAGTAATCAAATAATAATGAGCTTGCCAGCCTTCTGATTGACAGATATCTACTGTCTTATTTTAACTAGATCTGAAAAAATGAAACAATCCTAATAAAATATGTATGGTAAATATGATAGATAGACTCATTTTAGTAGAGGAGACTTGGAAATGGAGTTCATTTGCTCATCACCTGGTTTCCACAGGCTACATCTCAGGTACATCACCACACCCACAGCAGCATTTATTCTCATTGATATAATTCCTTCTCAGATCAGATTATGGAGGGAGGGGTTGGCATATTGGATCCTCAGATATAACAGTGCACAACACATACTTTTTTGAACTGGAGGCTTTTACTTATTTTCTCAGGGCTGTATCAATCTACAAATTTAAAAACCTAGAGAGTTTTAATGCTTAATTTAACTGCAAGATACCTGGATATTATATTATTCACCCACAGAGTGTCAGCTCCACTAGGGCCTGGATCTTTGTCAGTTTTGTTCACTGATGCATGTGCTTACAACAGTCCTTAGCACCTCATAGGATACACACACACACACACACACACACACACACACACGTATATAGAAAGAGTGTGAATAAATATATCACAAACTGGCAATCTGGTATTCCAAGGCAGGACTGTATTGGATTAACTTTGTGTTGTTATTTTTCTTTGCTGCCTGTGTGACTTTGCTTATCTCTCCCTATCTTTTATCACTAGGCCCCTATTGTACACGATCCTTTTAAAGAACTTTGAGTAAGATTGGAATTTTGAGGTGCCTTTTCTTATTCCCTTCTCTCTGAAACAAGAGAAAGAAAACCAGTGCTGACTGATTCTCCGTTATATGCCGGACACAGTGTAGACGTGTTAAAGTTCGTGATTGTATTCAACAGGGCAGACTGGAGTAGGTCTAATGTGACCTGACTATCCTCCCTTTATCTTCATAACAAAGCTGTCAGCAGTTGGGACAGCTGCAAACAAGATTGCTACAGGGTAACCATGAATCTATTTAAGAATCAAGACTAACTTGATGGGTGAGAAGGACATCTATGGGATTCTTCTGCCAGATCCTGCTTAGAAAAGCACAGACTATCCTTTAATATTGCTATCGCTGGAGTTCTTTATTCTTCAGAAGGAGTACAAGTTCCTCTTTATGTGATTTCCACGACTTGGGGTGCTAGCGTTTTAGTAAACCTCTAGTATGCTAAATCAGAGGCCATAGCTCTCCTTCTGAACAGAGCATGTCCCTTCGGGAGCTTTGCAAAATTCCTGTAGCCCTTTACATCGCTGCAGAAGGTTAGAGTTCCATGTGCAGAGAAAGCATTGTGGAAATAATTCAGGGTTTGGAGCCGGACACATATAGATTTGAATCCAGCTCTACAACTGGCTAGCTAAACTTAACTGGGCCTTAGCTTGTTTATGAAGTAGGGTATTTTTTATTTTTCAGGACTATTGCAAGAATTAGAGGAAATCATGAGCAGTTCCTTTGAATATAGTACATACTTAATAAAGATACTATAATGATTGGAAGAGGGTAAGGATAGGACATGGTAATTGTTTATCTTTAGATGTATATTGCCCACTTCGCCATGTATACCAAATAAGGAGGTTTGGAGAGTGATCTCAACTCCTAGCTCCTATTTAATGCTTACCTTTCCTTCAAGGCTCTGGCTATGCCATCCTGCACTGATCTCTTCCAACATCATTTGTCCTTCCTGTGGTGTAAATTGCATACAACAACATGTCAGGAAGCCTGTGTTAAATATGAATTTTGCTGCTTATTCACCATAGGACCTCGGGCAAGTCAGTTCAAGTTCCTGAGTGTCAATTTCCTTCTTATTAAAATGATTGTGGGCTTGCATTGAAGATTAAATAAGATAAAAAATGAGGGCTTCCCTGGTGGCGCAGTGGTTGAGAGTCCGCCGGCCGATGCAGGGGACACGGGTTCGCGTCCCGGTCTGGGAGGATCCCACATGCCGCGGAGCGGCTGGGCCCGTGAGCCGTGGCCGCTGAGCCTGCGCGTCCGGAGCCTGTGCTCCGCAGCGGGAGAGGCCGCAACAGTGAGAGGCCCGCGTACCGAAAAAAAAAGAAAGAAAGATGTCACAAACTTTAAAACGCTTTACAGGTTATCTCAGTTATTCATGGCTGTGTAACAAATCACCACAAACAGTCAATGAGTTAAAACAATAGTGATTTATTACTTCTCGCAGTTCTAAAGTCTGGGCTGGGATCAGCTGGGCAGTTCTTCAGCTCAAAGTGGTGTTAGGGGCTGGCTCCTTCATTCACCTGTCTGATGCCTTAGCTGATGTGGGGAAGCAAAATTTGCCACCCAAAGTGTCTTTTGGGCATGAAGATTAATTTAGGCTGATTATTTTTAAGAGACTGGGGAAGTCTTTTTTTTTTTTTTTTTTTTTTTTTTTTGTAACCTCCCTCTTAGCTGCCTAAAGAATTTAGATGAAGAGCCTGTTGTTGTTCTAGAATAGAGCTATCACCAAAGATACCTGCAAAGAGTAGGGGCTAGTTGTATGTAGTGGAGGAGAAACCAGAGTCCACTTTCCCATTGTTTCTGCATGGCCCAATAAACATTTGTTTACCAAGCAGTTTGCTTTTTCATCTCCATATGAATTGCCTTTCTCGCCTCTGAGGTCCCAAACCACTACCCCCAAGATCCTCTTTTGTCTTTAGCCGAAGATGGTATTTAAGGTGAGGGTTCTGGCCATTTTGGTGAGTTTGCTCAGTTTTCCTGGGTCTCTCCCATGTATGTATGTTATTAAATTTGTGTTTGATTTTCTTATCTGTCTCATGTCAATTTAATTCTTAGGCCAGCCAGAAGAAGCTAGAAGCATAGAGAAAAATTTCTTCCTTCCTGACACTGACATGGCTGGAATAGGTGAGGCCTACCTGGGTGTATCTATTACCACATGTCTTCTCTGGCAGGGTAGCCAGGCCATTTTGCATGGTGGCTCAGTGATCCAAGAGAGCCTCTTCCAAGAGGACAAGCCTCAAGCCTCTGCAACCTCACACAGTTACAGCCACTATGTGAGGTGACTACACGAGTACACGAACACTGGGAAGTATAGGTCATTGAGGGCCCCCAATGTGACAGTCTAGCACACCAGTGTAAGCAGTAATCGATAGTCTCACTCCACTTCTACTACATTTTGGCACCTGCTTTGCTTCTCTTTTTGGTTGGGGGGTTTGTGTGTTGTGTATATCTTGTCATCCTATTGTTCCAAGGAGATTACAAATCGTTTGGTGGCAGTGACTATGCTCCAGGGTTATTTTATGTTCTCACAAAGATAATATTGTAGCATGTGGGCTTTGGAGCCTTCACAGACTAGGCCCAAATCCTTCCTGAGTCTGCCACTTACCAGCTGTGTAGTCTTAGACAGGTTACTTAACATCTCTGAGCCTCAGTTTCCTCACGTGCAAAATGGAGTAATAATAGTTTCTTCCCTCACATGATTGTTATGAGAATTATATGAGCTATTATGGGGGAAGAAAAGAACCGCTCCCGGTCCAGAATAAACTTTAAATGTTAATGTTATAATATTTTATTAATATAAAGATAGCCTGGTGCACTGGTTTAATTTGTGTCTGATTTCTCATCCCTGAGTCCCAGTCTAATACCTCAGGAAAGAATGGATTTCTTGAATAACTAATATGGAAATATTTCACAGCCTGAAAAATTGTGAGAAGCACTTACAGATAAAATAAAATCTAGTCTGTATTTTAACATTACATTGGACAGTTAAGTTAAGGCTTTGATATTTTTGTTCATCACTCTTCCCAGTTAAAAAAGGAAGAAACTATTTTGGTTACATCCCTAACCTTTTGGAATTTGGGTAGTCATATTTGATACTTTAAACATGTGTTAAAATAGTTACGCAAAGGTATTATAATTAAGAAGCTAGTGACATTTACTGAAACTTCTTTGTAGACTTTACTTGCCTGTAACACTCCATGATACAAAATGAACAAGAATATTTTTACTTTATTTACATGTAAACATCTTAGTGTGTATGTCGCTGCCTAAAGGCGCTCTCTGAATTATATTCAGGTTATTCCTGCCAGTGTGCTACCCTCTCTCGTGTTTAACACAGTTACTTTTGAACAAGGGATATAGCTGGCAGCATCAAGCAATCGATTTTCTACTCACATTCTCTCCTTTCCACCCAGTGAATTTTACTGCCTATGGGCAGCAACAGTTGTACCCTCTAATTCCTTCCACTCTTCTCCCCATCACACCCACAAACAAAAGTCTGCTGACAAAAGAAAATACCTTCTTTTGGGGGAAAGATGAGCGAGGTTAGACCACAAAATGTCACTGTAATAAGGATCAGGACAATTAAGAAGTTTAAATATTAGATAAATTTATTTAGCAAACTAGCTTAATTAACTTCTGGCATTTTTTTCAATGACACCATAGGTATTTGAAAACCTTTAAAGTATTAATTAGCTCTGTTGCATTAGGAGCTATTAAATTCTCCATATATGTTTCAAATATAGAGAATATTGTCCATGTGAGATGCAAATAATTTGCAAACACATTTGCCCTCCTTGGCTTTTTAACAGGCCTATATTGTAGTCGTTTGATATAAGTGAATTTCCTTTTGTTTTTTCTCTCGATCCAAGCATCTCCTTTAAGACATATGCTTTTTACAAGAAAAATAACATATATGTGTTTTAGTGTTCAATGTATATTCAAGTGATTCGTGTATTGGTTGCAGGGCAGGAGCCCAAATAGAAAGTGTTAAGAAAAAAAAGGGATACAATTTTTCTGGTAATGGAAGCATGAAAGAGAAGGAAAATGATGAAACAGATTGTTTCTATTTTCTTACTCATCTCGGAAAAATAGAAGCGTATTCAAATTGGGTAGGCCTGCATTTTTAAAATAGCAGGAAAAATTATACAAATCAGAAATTTGCTCGTCTTTCACCCAAAAATGTATTTCTTGACCATTATTTGGTTTAGTGTATATAATGAGCCTATGCTATTTTTTCCTTTCTCAAGCATTTATTATGTTCTATGTGCTTGTCATACAATGCCTCAAATACCTTAAATCCTGGTGTGACAGAGAAATATGAATGAACAGGTGTAAAAACAGTTACAAATTTCCTGATAAACGTCTGTGCTTTGTAAACGAGGGGGTGGACATCAGAGAACTGTCATAAAAGCATTTATAGAGGAGAAAGCACTTTTAAATTCAAAAGTAGCCACTAAAAACCCACAGTGATTAAGGGATCCTTTTAGTTCAAAAATATAAAAAATAAAAGGGAAAAATTTGAGTTAACCAAAGATAAAGCAAATGATAATTTTCCCCCAAATTAAGTCAAGATTGATAATATTAAGGATGATAACTGAGCATATTTTTTCGTGCATTTATTAAAGTCTCTTTGAAATTTTATCAGGAAATGTTTTCTAATTTTGTAGAGAAAAAACAATTACAAAAACCCCAACTTCGTGCATATTTATTCATTCAACAAATACTCATGTGGCTTCTGCTACGTACCAGCTACCACACGAATTATTGGGAATAAAATGGTAAGAGAGAAGCCAGAGCCCCTGCCCTCATGGAACTTAATGTGAGCCTGAAACCAAATGTTAACCTCAAGTCTTCTGTCAGTCCCTTTAAGAAATTAAATGATACAGGCCAAGAAAGCTCCTGTGCTTTGTAAAGTGTGCAAGCCGTTTTATCAGCTTTCTGGAGAAGTCCTAATATTGTCAGGGAGCAAATTTGTATTTAATATCTACTTAAGTCAGGTCATATTGTTTTCTGTTTTGACTTTAAGAAGAAAATGTGATGGGTAATAACAATAAAATGGGCACAGTTATTTAGAAGGGAGTGTTTATGCCAAGGAAATTACAGAGGCAGATTAAGATTTGCAAGGAGATGGCATTTTTCCAGGAATTGCTCTCTGCATGTCTGTGCAGCAGGTTTGATTCAGGGCCAGCTGCTGTTTGAGAGCTTCTTTGCTTGCAAAGGGAGGTCTGCTGCATCACCTAATGATGTTTGATCTGCTCTTCTATGGTTTCATCTTAACTGCCATAGTAACACTAACAGTGCTAGCCACACCGCCATCAACATTCCGGAGAAGGCTTGCCCTGCCTTCACAAGACCGCTCTCACATCCGCTGTGGAGCATTCCCAATTCAGCAGATGTATACTTTTAAAAAATGCTTTCCTGGGGAAGAAAAATAAGTATTTGAGAGATTACTATGATATTTTTTAGCCTACTGCGCAAATTTTAATTGCTCTATTATAGGAGCATTTCTAGGTTTTGTAGGGCCTAAAACTTGTACAATTATAGGAGGGAAGACCACTTGTTAAAAAAAGAAAAAAGCCAAATTATATATTCAGAATTAGAAACAAAGATGAATATTTACTTAGAATAAAAAAGAGATCACATTGCATTACAAATTTAAGAGCGCTGATACACACCGTAAGTATCACAAAATCCAGAAAAATAACCTTGCATTGTTTTAATTAACTTTCAGACACACTTCTGTACTAGTTTTTCCCTCTGATTTCCTATGTGTATATTCATTGATTTCCTCTTTACGAAGGACTTTGTAAGATAATTTTCTGTAGTGAGATTAGAAAGATAACTCAGTTTTTCCACTAGCATGGTGATCAAGATCAATTTTTTTCTACTGTTGACAGTTTAAAATAGCTTCTTCCAGCTTCACAGCTCATTATTGGTTATGACATGTAAATTTTTAGCACTGTTGCAATATTGGGGAAAGCCTCAATCACATGCATTTCACATATGAGCTGTCAGATTTAGAAGAATATTTCACAGACTAGCTGTGGCTCTGAATATTTCAAACTGTTTTTCTCCTCAACGGCTAACATTGTTACAGTGTCAAGCACCAGAGGACACCATCTTAGCACAGTACAGCATCCGACCCTGCACCTTTTAGTCAGGAGCTCGATTCTTCACCCTGGTGGGTGGTCAGAGTATTCCAGGCCTGAGAGCCGTAACTTAACCATCAAGAGCAGTGACTGCAGATCACCTAGATTTTTTTTTTCTGAATTTATTTAAAATGTACCCAAGTCAAATTCCCCTTAGCCTGATTCAAAAAATACCTAAGGCTACTTCGTTGCCACCCGCCTAAGGGAAGGTCAAATAGAGGGGAACGTCGGTGTAGAAAGCGACAGTGGTCTTAACTGACTGAAATGAAAATGTTTTCATTTTGCCAAACTAGTGAGGGATCCTGACACTTGAACTCTCTTGGCTTCCCGGTGAATCTGCTTCTGCTTGGGATGCATTCAGTCGACCTTTGCACACCAGTCTCCCTTAAGCTCTGTCCGGTCCAAAAGAAAGTCAACGTCTTATAAGGTTTGCTTAACATTCCTCGCAGGCATCCTAACTCCATCCTGCCTTCATTTCCTTTAGCCCTGTCACTTCTTTATCAGACCAAAGACTGATTGGTCATAAGGCAAGTAAGACTGAGAGGCTGAAAACATGAGCCTGCATCATTTGGACCTTCTCCAACACTCTGATCTACGTACTTGAGTATTAAGGCTTTCTAAACATTATCTTAGAGAATGGGCTGAGCTTCCCTCTCTGAGATTTCAGATGTATTTCTTCCTTTTTATTTTATTTTTGTAGAAGACGCAGAACTGAGATGTACCGTGAATATGAAAGAGAATGAGTGCCAGTGACTTCAGTGAATGAATGTTGATCAAAACATGTTGTTTTCTTTTCTTTTTTTTTTTGGCGTGTGTGATGGGGAGATTTCTCAGTGAGGTGTTGCCGACCTTTGCTCAGCACGGCCTCTAGAACATGAAATGAAACGTAATACATTAAACTGTACAAATGGACCATTAGTTTATTCTCTTCCCCAGTGTTCTACCCTCAAAAGCCGAGGAGGAAAGGTACTAGTATAATGATGCCATAGCATCCACTGACAGCACAATAGTTGTTTCATTCTGAGCATTTTGAGAACGAGTCCCTATTTTTCAGGCTCGTACCTCAGCCACGTACCTTTAATTGACTGAAGTGTGGAGTAAAACTTACAAGATAGATGTGAAACAGTGTACTGTTGGGTTGTGTCAGGCATGAATGCCTTCGGCCATTTTTACTTTCACATGTAATGATGCCATATTTTCAATGATCGTCACCACTTTCCTTGGCATATTTTAAAATCACTCTGCAAAGCGTTGAGTGGTTAATTATCAGAAAGCCAGCAATCAGGAAAGTGGAAAGTGAGTCATGTGAGTCAGGGAGCAAGAAATTTTCCTCTGCCCTTCTGGGTTCTTCTCACTGATCTGAAAATTGCATTGACATGAGCCAGATTAACTGGAAAAAAATCACCCCAAAGTTTAATAATACATATACATGGGAGAATAACATATATACATGGGAGGGACCCAGGAAAACAGTAACTCACCAAAATGGCTGAAACCCTTACCTTAAATAGCATCTTAAGCCAAAGACAAGAGAAGATGTTAGGGTAGTGCTTTGGGACTTCAAAGGAAAGGAAGGCAATTCATATGGAGATGGAAAAGCAAATGTTTGGTAAACAAATGTTTGCTGGGCCTTCCAGAGACAATAGGACACAGAGAGAAATTTTTACAAACTTTGCTGGGTTCCCTGCTGTCTACACACCTAGTTCCTACTGTAGTTATCTATGGTGGTACCCCCTTCCTGGGACAGGCCCTCTGTCTACGTTCTTTTAGGCAGTTAAGGGGAAGGTCAAAGGTTCTTCCCAAGTCTTTTAGGTACCGATTGTTTCTAGTGGAAATAATCTGCATGCCAATATCATAAACCAGAACTCAATATATATCCAGGGCCTCTGTGCTGCAGCTAACCAATTAATCCCTAAACTATACAGCTTTTATATCCATAAATATGTCTTAGTAAATCTGGAAACAAAATATTTTAAATTGGTAATATTATGAAAGGCAAGCGTTACTGAATAACAGAACCAACTCTCAACTCTATTTTTGTTTGTCATACAATTTGTTTAAATTGGAAAGGAGCTAATGTCCAACCTACTTATATATAGGTGAGAAAACTGAAATCCAAGGAAGTTAAGTGACTTGTCCTAAGCCTACAACCTGCTAGTGATAGTCAGGGCTAAATTCCAGGTCTGCTTATCAGTCCAGGACTCTTCCCTGAAGTATTTTGTCTGTCAATTCTGCATTGATGACTAATTTTATGTGATGTGACACTCAGCTTATGAATTAGACTAAACAGTGTCTATAATTTTCTCAGAAATTCCTGTTTTAAGATGGTATCTTATTCCCTTTTGCTCATAATTGATGAATATAAAAATGTCAACTCTTAAAAAAATAAGATTTTGTGGTTGAAATTTTTCATAAAATCCTGTATTATAAATTCTCTGCATATTTTTGTGCTACAAGTATTGGTTTGCTATTGCTGCTATAACAAATCATCACAAACGGTGGCTTAAAACAAGACAAATTTATTATCGTACAGTTCTACGGATCAAAAGCTTGAAATGGGTCTTGCAAGCTAAAATCAATATGGTGCCGGAGCTGCGTTCTTCCTGGAAGTCCTAGGGGAGAGTTCACTCACTGATCTTTCCCAGCTTTTAGAAGCCATCCACATTCCATGGCTCATGGCCTCTTTCTCCATCAGCATAACACCTTCCAATCTCCCTCTGTCTAGAACCCTCCTGACACCCTCTTTCAAAAGGCCCTTGTGGTTGCATTAGACCCAAGTGGGTAATCTCAGATAACCAGCCCATCTCAAAATCCTCAACTTAATCACATCTAAAAAGTTCCTTTTTTTTCATGTAAATAGCAATATTCACAGGTGTCAGGGATTAGGAGGTTAACATCTTCTGGGGGGAAGGAGGAGATGGGGGCATTATTCTACCTACCACACTGTCCCACTTAACTAAAAGTTATTGCTTTAACTTGTTCCTCATCATATTTTGCTTTAATTTTAAGTTTCTTTGGGTTTATCAGGAATAGACAAGTAGCTGTATTTTCAGACACTTGCCCCAAATAAATATTTATAATTTCTAACACTTAAAAAAGCTTTGTACCCCTCTCATACTCCACTGTTATCATGGAGGCCTTGCTCGTTATATATTTGTTTTTTCTAGGAAAAAACAAGGGTAAAATTTTAAAAGAAATGAAATTGTGAGATAATCTCCAGATGATAAGAATAAAGAATTCCTCAGGTTCTTCCAGGGGTGATAAACAACAAATCCCTATCAAATTAGAAAAGTTTTTATATGACCTCGTATCAGTTTCCTAGGACTGCGGTAACCAGAAACTCGCCTGCTTAAAACAGTAGGAGTTTATTTGCACATGGTTCTGGAAGCCAGAAGTTTGAAAGTCCCTTGGCTTGTGACCACAAAACTCCAACCACTGCCATCATCTTCACATCACCTTCGTTATATCTCTGTGTCCTTTTTTTTTTTTTTTTTTTTTTGCGGTACGTGGGCCTCCCACCTTTGTGGCCTCTCCTGTTACGGAGCACAGGCTCCAGACGCGCAGACTCAGCGGCCATGGCTCACGGGCCCAGCTGCTCCGCGGCATGTGGGATCTTCCCGGACCGGGGCACGAACCCGTGTCCCCTTCATCGCAGGCGGACTCTCAACCACTGCGCCACCAGGGAAGCCCTCTCTGTGTCCTTTTTTTGTCTCTTATAGGGAGATTGCCATTGGATTTAGGACCTATCCTAATCCTCATCTCTATCCTTACTTAATTATATCTGCAAACATCCTGTTTCCAAACAAGATCATATTCTGAGCTTCCAGGTAGACATGTATTTGGGGGGGACACTATTCAACCTACTACAAACATAAAGGTGTGTTAAAGAATTATTCCTTATAATTAACTTGCTAGTTAGTTTTTGCCCACTTGTCCTTACTTGAAAAAATAAGTAAGAAATAATTAGCCTTCTTCTTCCTCAATGCTGTGGACCTTTTTCCTGTTATTATTAATATTACCTAGTTCTTAGGAGTTCTCTTAATGCCAAGTAATAACAACAGGAAGAAAGATAATCATGATTCTCGTTGGATGTGTTTTGCTCTGTGATTGGCATAGTCCTCGATACTTTACAAACGTTCAACCCCACGACAATCAGATGGTTTTATTATATCAATACATGTCTTACACATGAAACGCTGAGGTTCAAAAAGCCTCAATAATTTGGCCAACATTACACGCATAGGAAGGAGCAGAGGTCAGAATCAGACATAAGTAACAAAATATCCCCCTCTTTTCCAGTTTTCCGGTGTCCTCATCACAAGGTCCATTCTGTCCCAACCTGTTTCCCAACCACATGTATTCTTCTTCAATTCTCTCTTTTGAATTCACCTCTAGGCTTTTGCACTAACAATTAACAATTAATGCATTGCATTCAACCTTTTTGCATACAAACCGCAGAAATAATAACAATAGCAACAACAACTTGAACTTCAAAAGATTGAAGAGTAGTGATAAAAAGAGAAAACCAATCAACCAACAAACAAGACATCTGTAAACAGTGCTATTGGATTTAGGAACCACAGAAAGCAGATGGAAAATGCTGAAACATTTCTAGAGAGATTGAAAAAAAATCCTCTATTAAATTGGAAAGAGTTTTAGGATTCTGATTTTAGATCACAAATAAAATGAAAACAATTATAAGAAAACATAACTGTTTGTGAGTAAAAATATACCCAGAAATTCCTTGATTTACGAAATGACCTTACCTTGGGAAAAACATTTTCATAAAATATTTTGAATGGAAGGTGCTGGCCCTCTAAAGTCTCTTGACCTTATAAGGTAACTATGCAAGTAAACAAACAAATAAATAAAAGTAGAAAATTATATTGTTACCATGTTTATGGATAAACAAAACTAGGAAAAAATAAAATGAACATTTGAATAATGGTCCTTAAATAGCAAGGTATTTGAGGTGTTAACAGAGTCAGTAAATAAAGTGACAATTCTACCTCTTGATTAGCATTTAATATAAAGAGAGCTTTTTAAAATTTTTCCTCTTATTCTTTTATATTTTCCCCCACGGATTTAAAATTTTGCTCTTTATATAAGAATGCTTCCTTTCTTTTATTAATTGAGCTATTTTTCTAGTGTTGAATTTTTCCTCATTTTGTAAGAGAATACCATAAAATTATTGCAAGGGATATACATGGAATATACATCTTTAGTAAGAATCCATGAAAGGTTCTCTTAAATTAGTGTGTGTGCTAAGACTCTGAGCCTTCTAATTTCACTTTCATACTCTCCCTTGGTGATTTTATATCAAACAATGAGTTTGCTAACATCTGTTAAAATGGTGATAGCCAAGGGTAGGAGGGAGACGCAAGAGGGAGGGGATATGGGGATATATGTATATGTATAGCTGATTCACTTTGTTATATAGCAGAAGCTAACACACCATTGTAAAGCAATTATACTCCAATGAAGATGTTAAGAAAAAAATAATAATGATAGCCAAACCTACAACTCCAGAGATCCTATTCCTGAGCATATATTCCATCACCTATTGTATAATACTTGCCCACTTGGACCACTTGAGTGTCCCTAGTCACCTTAATTTCCGCATATCCAAAACTAACCCCATCACCCTTCATCACAAACCTGACCCTTCTGTAGATGGCTACCGATCTCCCATTCAACCAATTCAGATATGCAAGGGTTGTCCCAGATGGTTCCTTCATACTCAGGACTTAACTGGTTGCCACATCTGGAGAAACCTGTCTCCTCAACATTTCTCCTACCCTTCTCCTTATCTCTATTTCTTCTGTTCATTTACATTATAATATCTCTATGCCCAGACTCTGGATTCCATTCAAATCATTATCCCTCCGTCATTAAGTAGTTTCTTAAAACTGAAATCCTTCCATGGCTTGCCCTAGCTTTCAACATAAGCTTAATAATACTGAGATTGCCATTTTTATGTTTATTACATGTCATATACTATTCTAGACACTTGACATACATATCTTTGCATTAGTTCTCATCTGTCATCAATCTTGTAAGCTAGATATTACTCTAATTTTATAAATGGAGAAATTGAGGTTAAGAAAGCTTAAGTAACTTGCCCAAGACTAGTGAGCCCAGTTCGTGGTTAGCTGGGGCTCAATCATAGGATGGCCTGGCGGCAAAGCCTTCTATTCCACTGGATCTTTTGCTAAATTAAAAGTCATGAAATCAGCACATGGGCTTTTAGTGATCTGTAACACTCAGCTGCTGAGCCCCCCTAGCTTGGGCAGTTGCTTCAGCAATACCAGGGTATTTGTTATGTCTTTTTCTTTCTTTCTTCTCTCTCTCTCTCTTTTTAAATTTCATACATGTGCACCTTTTAAAAAATTATTCAAGAATACATTCAAGTTATTGAAAAAATTCAAAGAAAGAAGAGGTAATTCGAGTAAATGATCTGTCCTCTACTCTACACATTCCGTCTCCTCCAGAGACCTAATCACTTTCACACTTTAGTCTTTTTTTTATTTTAATAAATTTATTTATTTATTTATTTTAATTTTGGCTGCATTGGGTCTTCGTTGCTGTGCGCAGGCTTTCTCTAGTTGCGGCGAGCAGGGGCCACTCCTCACAGTGGTGTGCGGGCCTCTCACTGCGGTGGCTTCTCTTGCTGCAGAACATGGGCTCTAGGCGCGCGGGCCTCAGCAGTTGTGGCACGCGGGCTTCAGTAGTTGTGGCTCGCGGGCTCTAGAGCACAGGCTCAGCAGTCGTGATTCACGGGCCTAGTTGCTCCGCGGCATGTGGGATCTTCCCAGACCAGGGATCGAACCCGTGTCCCCTGCATTGGCAGGCAGATTCCTAACCACTGTGCCACCAGGGAAGCCCTACACTTTAGTCTTGACTGTGAATTCATTTAATCTAAAGACTTGGATCTCCTCTGCTCTGGGAAGTTTCCTTCCATTATTTCTGTTTATTGACTCTGCTCTTCACCTCTCGAACTCCTATAGAGCAATCTTTGTGCCACTGCTCTGGCAATCTGGTATAGCTTGTGAAACTACACTTAAAATCGTACAAAATTATTGGGTTGCCCAAACAGTTCATTTGGGTTTTTCTGTAAGATGTTACAAAAAAACCCAAACAAACTTTTTGACCAGCCCAATATATTCATCGGATTACAAAGAAAACCAATTATATTAAAATTCAGTTATCAAAATACTAACAAGTATAATATAGTAATATAATTCTTTGTGAACGCATCAGTAAAATGATCTTGCAACACGTGTAATAGGTATCTAAATTCTGAAGTCGTGATGGGCATAAATTTCATTTTGAGATACCTGCAGCAATGTATACTGCCACGTGAAAATATCTGTGCTTTCTGTTGGTGATAAATTCACATGTACTCCCAGTGCTACTGTGATTTTTGCCTACATTCATCATTGAAGAAGGAATTATTAAATTCAGTTAAAGCTTATTGAAAAAGATGTAGTTCATTTTCTATCCGAGGACTCCTTGAAATCTATCCATGGCCTTATGTTAGTATTACTGGGATTTAGAATCTCTCCGCGGCATGTGGGATCTTCCCAGACCAGGGATCGAACCCGTGTCCCCTGCATTGGCAGGCAGATTCCTAACCACTGTGCCACCAGGGAAGCCCTACACTTTAGTCTTGACTGTGAATTCATTTAATCTAAAGACTTGGATCTCCTCTGCTCTGGGAAGTTTCCTTCCATTATTTCTGTTTATTGACTCTGCTCTTCACCTCTCGAACTCCTATAGAGCAATCTTTGTGCCACTGCTCTGGCAATCTGGTATAGCTTGTGAAACTACACTTAAAATCGTACAAAATTATTGGGTTGCCCAAACAGTTCATTTGGGTTTTTCTGTAAGATGTTACAAAAAAACCCAAACAAACTTTTTGACCAGCCCAATATATTCATCGGATTACAAAGAAAACCAATTATATTAAAATTCAGTTATCAAAATACTAACAAGTATAATATAGTAATATAATTCTTTGTGAACGCATCAGTAAAATGATCTTGCAACACGTGTAATAGGTATCTAAATTCTGAAGTCGTGATGGGCATAAATTTCATTTTGAGATACCTGCAGCAATGTATACTGCCACGTGAAAATATCTGTGCTTTCTGTTGGTGATAAATTCACATGTACTCCCAGTGCTACTGTGATTTTTGCCTACATTCATCATTGAAGAAGGAATTATTAAATTCAGTTAAAGCTTATTGAAAAAGATGTAGTTCATTTTCTATCCGAGGACTCCTTGAAATCTATCCATGGCCTTATGTTAGTATTACTGGGATTTAGAATCTCTCTGTTTCTTACATTTCCTCTCTTACCTTTAACTCTTTGTCTTTTTATACTGTGTTCTAGGATTAACTTTCTATCTAGATATTTTACTCCATTGGTAAAGAGAGCTTATAACCATTTTTTTTCGACCTGTTATGCTAAAATTTCATGTCTAAAATAATGAGGAAATTACAGATAGAAGCATTCAATCACTCAAAGTGAAGTTTCCAAAGGAAAGAGAAATTGCATTGAGGCGGATGTAGATTTCTTGAGAAAAGTGGTATTAAGGAACATTTTGCATATCACTAATAGTGATTATTAAATTCTTTGTGTAAGACTAGATAAACCCAGAGAAGATCCCCAAATCCAGAGACGGTAATCCTAATTTAGCCTTTGCTATTACTTTATGTTTAGTCTAGAAATCAATTCAATAGTCATTCAATTTGGAAATGAAAATATTCATGAAAGTACCTTCATGAAAATTCCGTAAAAATAAAGAGAACGATCAAGGACTCTGTAATAGAGTTATATGGATCTTATATGGTGAATGATAAGAGGTTATTTCTCCAAATGGAATTACTGCTTAATGAAGAGAAAAAGAAGATGGAGGGAGAAGGAGATTAGGAAGAGAGAGACATGGTTTTAAAATGAATAAACTAAGAACATTTACAAAATAAAACAAAACAAAACCCACAGGGGCAGATTGAAATTTCTTTTGCCACTGGAATGACAAGTTCTTTATACATGTTCGATATATTCTAAATGTTTGCCTCTCCTTTCATTCCCATTGATATCATACCGGACTACACAAGATCAGGCTGCAAAACTGAGGATAACCTGTCAGCTGAAGCTGACAGACATGGCTGATCACCAGTGTTCCTCTCACAATGACAGGGTCTATTCTTCACATCCTGTGCTTTACAATAGCTATTCAATGGAGAAGGCAAACAGAAAATGCATCAAACCCCAGAGTAATTGTCCATTGTTTTCCTCTTGCCATCAGCTAATGCTCTCATTCTGATACATACCCACCCATGGGCACCACTGAAATCAGTGAGCGACTTCCTTTAAAGGCTGCGGAGTTACACTCACAGCTTCCTACAGCTGCCGGGCAAAGGGGAAGACAGCATTCTCCCAGTGCTGCTGCCGGGAAGCCCAAGGCCTGAGCAGAGGTTAAAAATATTTACATTCCCTGACAGTAAATAAAATCAAGATAGTCTCCCTCAAAGGCATAGATTTGGGGCCTCTCTGAACAAATCAGGAAATTTGACAACATTGAGCCTGCTTTCCAGCTAGACAGCCCTCCGCTTTATCCAGGTTTTGCCTGACCGAGTTTGATGAGGCATGAACTCTCCAGCAGTTTCATCATATACATTATACACAAAAGGGAGTCCCAACTCTTCAGCCTAGAATTCAACGATGTTCATAATTCTGCCCTTCCTTGCTTTTTCAGACTTGCTACCTATTCTTCTCTCACTATGGTGACGTCATGCCCCTAAGCTTTGGGATCCAACTTGACTTTCATCTTTTAGGAAGCCTTGCAGGAGCACCCCAGTGCTTCCCCATCCTTCACTGCCAATGGTCCATGTGATTCTGTAGCAGTTAGTTATGGTCTCTCTTATGACACCCTGTTGTGTGTATCTTGACGTCTAATGAAATATTTTTTTGGTGGGTATATATAATTTTTTGCCTTCTTTTCACGCATCGCATAATTTTTCTACAACTGGAACAAGTTCTGGTGTCTGTGACTTAGAAGCAAAGCCCAGGAGCATTGCTATTTACTTGCTGCATAAGTTTGGGCAAAATATTGATCCTCTCAAATTTCACTCAGTTCTAATATTTGTAAAATTAGGATAAGAACAATACTTCCTCTAGAGTTATTGTAAAAATTAACGAGACAATGCATGGTAAGCATTTTGCACAGTGTCCCACTGCCAGGGATACAGCAAGAACTCAATAAAAGTGTTTGTGTGGTTATTATTACTCTACCATTGTCACTCTCTTGAGAGCTATTAAAGTGACTTACCCCTGGTTTCTTTTTACTCGTAAGCCTTTCATTGCCCTAGAAGTTTGCACAGCTAACTTTCCTCAATTCTTCCTGGTAATTATTATCACCATAAAATATTCTTCTCATATTCTAAGATTCTCTTGCTATTGTCAGAGAGGAAGGAATTTTCCTCTACCTTTAATTCCAAAAATTAAATTGGCAGGTTAACAGGAGAAAATCAGACAAAAGTTCGATAACAAGTATACATGGGAAAGACCTAGGGAAACTGAGTAACTCATCGAAATGGCTGAAACCGTCACCTTAAATACCATCTTCAGCTAAAGACAAAAGAAGATCTTGGGGGTAGTAGTTTTGGACCTAAAGGGGAGGAAGGCAATTCACATGGAGATGGAAAAGCAAATGTTTGGTAAACAAATGGTCGCGGGCCTTCCAGAGACAATGGGACTCAGAGAGGAATTTTAACAGACTTTGCTGGGTTCCCCCTGTCTACACACCTAGTTCCTAATATAGTTATATTTGGTGCTAATTCCTTTCCTGGAAGAGGTCGTTTATTTTTTAGGCAGTTGAAGGGAAGGTCAAAGTTTCTTCCTGAGTCTTTTGGGTCTTGATTGTTTTCAGCTCAAAATAATCGGCATGCCAAAGAGACATTTTGGAGTGGCAAAGTTTGCTCCCTTACATTATTATGTCACTTACATTTCCATAATAAGATTATATAGAATATACAAAAAAACAAACAACCCAATCCAAAAATGGGCAGAAGACCTAAATAGACATTTCTCCAAATAAGATATACAGATTGCCAACAAACACATGAAAGCATGCTCAACATCACTAATCATTAGAGAAATGCAAATCAAAACTGCAATGAGATATCATCTCACACCGGTCAGAATGGCCATCATCAAAAAATCTAGAAACACTAAATGCTGGAGAGGGTGTGGAGAAAAGGGAACACTCCTTCACTGTAGGTGGGAATGTAAATTGATACAGCCACTATGGAGAACAGTATGGAGGTTCTTTAAAAACTAAAAATAGAACTGTACCACCCAGCAATACCATACCACCCAGCAATCCCACTACTGGGCATATGTTCTGAGAAAACCATAATTCAGAAAGAGTCATGTACCACAATGTTCACTGCAGCTCTGTTTACAATAGCCAGGACATGGAAGCAACCTAAGTGTCCATCAACAGATGAATGGATAAAGAAGATGTGGCACATATATATAATGGAATATTAGTCAGCCATAAAAAGAAACGAAATTGAGTTATGTGTAGTGAGGTGGATGGACCTAGAGTCTGTCATATAGAGTGAAGTAATTCAGCAAGAGAAAAACAAATACCGTATGCTAACACATATATATGGAATCTAAAAAAAACAAAATTGGTTCTGAAGAACCTAGGGGCAGGACAGGAATAAAGATGCAGACGTAGAGAATGGACCTGAGGACATGGGGAGGGGGAGGGGTAAGCTGAGACGAAGTGAGAGAGTGGCATGGACATATATACACTACCAAACGTAGGGTGGATAGCTAGTGGGAAGCAGCCGCATAGCACAGGGAGATCAGCTCGGTATATGTATATGTATAGCTGATTCCCTTTGTTATACAGCAGAAACTAACACACCAATGTAAAGCAATTATACGCCAATAAAGATGTTAAAAAAATTATATAGAATATAGATAAATTGTGCAGATTATTATTTGCTAACCAGATAGTGATGTTAATAATGAATACTTCATTATCTAGTCCAGTATTGAGCCATTCAGAGGTAAATGGACCCTAGTAAATATTGTTTATAGAAATATAGTAATAGAATATGTTTAATGTATAAAAAATTCTTCTTAGGATAACACTAAAAATACTTGTTACCCCAATTTGGATCTCCTAAAAAACAAAAGTTACTTAAGAAGGCCCAAGTTATCATTTTAAGACATTTTTCCAGATGCAAGTAAAAATTGCACTACAATGTTTTGTTTTATAGTATTAAATAGTACTCAATGTTTTGTTTAAGAAGTATCCAATTTAACATATCAGTTAGGTACTACTGGTGGAAAAGTGATCCGTCTCATTCTTGGATATTAGTTTCAGTTAGATCAAATTTAATATGTCACGTGGACATTTATGAAGGTGTTCTACATACAACATAATTGTTTGAATATTGGTCTGATTTATAGCTGGTGTGTTTAACTTTAAAATATACCTCAGTATTTAATGTGCTTGGTTTGATAATTGCCATTTTGGTTCAATGTTTAAGGGTAGAATTTGATAAAAAAATAAATTGCTCATGGGCATGAAGAAAATCATAAAAGAAAACTATCAGCAGGCAGTGAACAGATGTATCATGGTACAGAAATAATCATATTTTTACAGCAGCAATATAAAGTGAAAATATGTTTCAAAGACATATGTTAGTTTTGTTTAGGTAAACATGGGATTCCCAGCTTCATTTAATTAAACAAACAACAACAAAGGACAGGCATATAAGGCCTCCCAAACTCAACAATTTTTTAAAATAAATGGAATATTAATCTACTTTATTGAACCTTTGCTTATGTCATAGAAACTAATTTATGCATTTGAATCAGTTGTTACTTAAACATATTCCTATTTGTGATTTTTATGTGTTTCCATTTTGAAAATCCACAGCTCCAAAACATCATGATGAATGTTTTCTGATCTTCTTGTTGATAGGGAAACAGAATACAAGAGACTCACTAGCTTCTCCAAGGATGCATTAGGAGTCAATATGTTTTAGGCTTATATATAAGATCATTTTTTGCCTGACTCACCCGTAGAATGAATTTTAATACTGACTTGCTCATTTGCAATTTCTCTTTTCTAGGAGGGAACATCCTGTAATTCCCTCACAGCCATCTCCGTTGTCCATCATCCTTATCAGGGCAGTCACTCCAGCAAATCTCCATATCACACAACCCAGAAATCCCAAGGCATTCTTCATTGTCTATCTTCTTTTGCCTCCCAAATTTGTTAGCTTGTAGGTTCAGCTGCTTCTTTGCACTTCTTTTGAAGCCAAATATGTCTCTGCCTCAGTGAAAATCCTTGCATAGGTACTTATTTTACAACCAGATTTTAGTCACTTTGTTCTTGTTTTATCCTGTGTTTTGAACCTAAGTTTCCACCTACTGCATTTCAGTGTTTTTCGCTACTTCCTCTGCAATGAGAGACACCTCTGGATCAGTACAAACTGCTGCATTGAAAGCTTTCTGTTAGTTAGCCCTGACTCAATGGACTGAAGCCTTATTCCCTAAAAATACCAAAAGGAAAGACTAAAAAACATTGACAGTTTACTGTGAAGAGACAATGGGTCATTAGATACAATATACATTCTCTTGTATAACCTGCATGACCACTACCTGAGTTAGGGATTATCATCAAATCCTTGGAACCTGAAGCTCATCAAAGTTACCGGTAGTCTAAGGAGCCAGATGTCAGGTTTCACATTTCGTACCCTGGCAGCCTGACTCTAGACTCCATGTTCTTAGATACCAAGCAGTATTTTTTATTGTTCTAGCTTCTACTTCACATAAATTAATCTGCAACTTTACAAAATTATTCAACTCCTACGAGCTGCCATCTCTCCTCCCATAACTCTCTCTCTCTCTCTTTTCCTCACACACTCACTCTTTTTTGTCCTTCCTCCCTAACTCATTCTCTTTAGTGTTTATTTTGCTCTGCTAAACACAGAAGAATGCTTTTCTTAAATCACAGTTTCTATGAAGTTTATAATTGGTCTCTTGCTGACAAAACAATAAATAACCTTTGTCTCTCTCTTATAATTGCTTCTTTTTTTGCTTCTTTTCCACTAAATTTCTCCTGATTAATCTTGCTTATTCTCAAAGATCTAACCTAGTCCTAAACAGTTTTTCCCTTCTGGGCATAATTATAATTGTTGCTTATATTTGCATTTTAATGTGTACTTTATACATTTTTGCTGCTTCTACAAAAATGCATTCTCCTTGAAGGCAGGGTAATATTATGGACTTCTATATGCAAACTAAGTCAATCTTATGCTTTGTTCTTTATCTTATTTCTGTCTTATTCAGACAAAATAATGCAGATTTGTGTGTGTACATGTGTCTGTTTAGAGAAGAGATGGAGCAAATACTGGATAAGATGTAGCTTCAGAATGAGTATATATTTTATTTGTTTTTTATTTATAATCCCTTCAAGTCATAGAACAAAACTCACTCTAATCTATCACTAAATAACTCCAACCCTTTCTGATAATTTTCATTCCTCAGTGATTATGTATACAATCTTGACTATAAAAATAATATACTGGGTTAAATATTGCTACAAAATTTTATTCCCAGTTCAATTCCGGGATTTTCATGATGCTGTTTCCTTTCACTCTGGTCTAACAACGTTTACATGCTGGTACACAGTCCATACCCAACACATGTTAACGGAATCGTTGAATGTGAATCACCCGCAGCTCTCTGTTTAATGGTTCAGCATCTATTCTGCAAGAGAACTCAACAGAAGCAGATCTGGAAAAGAGAAAAACTTAAAGCACTGTCACTAATGGGCACTTACGGGCATAAGGAGAGTTAAAAGTGTTTCACCTAAAATGTAGAGTTAGACCAGTCACTTCAGGTGCACTTCAGGGTAAATAGATTACAAGTAAATTGCAGGCATTTCTTTAAGTGAAAAAAGCTTTTAGATGATTATGTAAGTCTCATGAAACTAATTTTATCATCATTGAAACTCCATGTAATTTTCTCCTAAGTAAATTTCACTTCCAAATGCATCACTTAAATTTGTGGTAAAATAATCCGAAAACTATGGCTTCCATTTGTTTCCATCGATCTTCTAGAAAACAATGTGATTATATACATACAAAAAAAGTTATGCTCCAATTCCAGTACGGACTGAATATCTTGCATCAGACTAACCCTCTCAAAAGCAGGCAGAAGCTGGAGGGGATATGATCCTTGAAAGAAGGAAACTGGACAAGAAGAGATTCACATTTATATGGCTTTCCCCCTGAGCACATTTCCAAGTTTATGCACAGTTCAAGACTGCTGGGACTCAAGAAAGTTGCAGTTTTGTTGGCTTGCACTGTCACAGGATGGAGGTCAGGGCTGCCGAAACACCCGAAAGTTAAGAGGGAATCTCAGAAAGAAGAGTCACAGAAGAGAAAAACCACAAAATCTGCACACAAATTGCCCTCAAATTCTTGGCTGACCCTGAACTGTGTATTCAGGGGGGAGACCCAGGAAAAACAGTGGACAATAACAGTGAGAAGACAAAATAATCTCAGCATAACTTAACTGCCATACATCACAGAGCAGACAAAGTTTGGAGTTTGAGTCTTTGCCAAATTAGAAGGTCTAAGAAAACACATCAGGTATTCCATCAAAATTCCAGAAAGACCTTGTAGGAGGACAAATGCAATTTCCTTAAACAAAGAACAAAACTGATATGTTGGATTTAATCAAAATAAAAAGTATTTCTACTTGCCAAAGACACTATTAAGAAAATTTTAAAAGGCAAGCCACACAACTGGAGAAACTATTTGCTGTACATACATGTATCTGACCTGGTATCTCAATATATGAAGAAGTGCTAAAAATCAATAGTAAAAAAACAAATAACACAATAAAAATTAGCAAAAGACTTGAATAGTCACTTCACAAAAGAAGATGCACAGATTTCCAATAAACACATGAAAATATGCTAAATTAGCACCATTAGCTATCAAAAAATGCAAATGAAAAACAATAGTTTATATTTCATATCCACTAGAATAGCTACAATTTTTAAAACTAACAATAGCAAATACTGGCAAGAATGCAGAGCAACTAGAACTTGCAGATATTGATGGTGTAAAACATGTAGAAACCACTTTGGAAATCTGTTTATCAGTTTCTTACTAAACTAAACATATACCTAGTCAGTGACTGAGCAGTTCCAATCCTAGGTATTTGCTAGGAGAGATGAAAACATTTCATCCATAATAGACATGCAATCATGTTTATAGCAGCTTTATTTGTAATAGCTCCAAACTGAAAGCAACCCAAATGTCCAACAACAGAGAAATAGAAAAACAAATTATGGTCTATTCAGACCACAGTATTGCAAGAAATAATAAAGAAAAAACTTCTGACACTCAAACCAACGTGGATATATTTCCAAAGCATTGTGTCGTTCAAAAGAAGCCAGAGACAGAAGAGTGCAAATATTTGGTTTCATTTATATGAAGCTCAAGAATTGGCAAAATTATTCTATCATGATGATAGAAATCAGAATGTCCAGGGGGTGAAGCTGACTGGAAGAAGGCAAGAAAAATGTCTAGGGTGATGGAAATCTTCTGTGTCTTAATTGAGGTGGTGGATTCACAAGTACATTTTTTAATCAAAACTCATTGAATTAGTCATTTAAGATTTGTGCTCTTCATAGTACAAGTGGTTGTACTGTGGTATTTGGATTGAATTTGGATTAAACATAGCATGATTATGGTTTGGATTGGATTAAATGATTTGAATCAAATATAGCATAGCCAGATGATAAGATTTAAAAAGAGTATATACCTATTCTAGGAAGTTCCTGACTCAGTGCTCCATATACCTCATACTTTATTGTACCATAAGTACGTGGGTATCCTGGAACCATTTCCATGCCTTATTTCTCATTCCTATTCCCTAGACTAATTTCCTTTACTCTTTCCTTACTCTTTTCATATACTGGGAACTGCTCCAATAATTGAGGGCCATTTTCAGCTAAGGCATCCCTGTAACACCAATCCCAAGTGCTGAGTTATTTTTGCATGCTGGTAGTTTTTAAAAGTTCATCTATAAGAAAAACCAGTAACTGAATCTATACAAAATTAAAGCAACCAAGTTATGAGTTTTTGCTGTATTTTTTAACCTTCAATGAAACTTCAAAAGCATTCCTTGTAAACAGCTTACTGGGATTTGTTCTGTTTCATTTCTGACCAAAATTTGAACTCTTCCTTTGTTCACCTGTCCTTAACCCTTGATGATGATAGAAATTTTTTTTATCAAGCCACTTTATAGAATTTTATCCAAATGAGGCAAAAGCTGATCCACCAGCTTCTTTCAAAAAACTTCTTTTCTGGGTAACCATATCATTATGAATAGGCCTATGATATTACATCCTTATTGTCTTACTGCTGGGCCAAGAAGTTGGTGTGATAGTGAATTGTGACAACTGATCACCATATAAATTCCTTTTTAATGCTCTTCTGTAATGTGTAATGACTGTGAACTACGATCCTCCTGAAATGTCATCATGTTTCTGCAACATGACAAAGTAATAATGTGAAAATGCTGAATTTAGTAATTTAAAACCTGCCATGAGCAGTGAGTGATATCACCCACACCAAGTTCTAATGTAAAAGTTAGTTTAGGGCTTCCCTGGTGGCGCACTGGTTGCGAGTCCGCCTGCCGATGCAGGGGTCGCGGGTTCGTGCCCCGGTCCGGGAAGATCCCACGTGCCGCGGAGCGGCTGGGCCCGTGGGCCATGGCCGCTGA
>NC_041220.1:14226553-14234238 GCF_002837175.3 Physeter macrocephalus
GCAGGGGTCGCGGGTTCGTGCCCCGGTCCGGGAAGATCCCACGTGCCGCGGAGCGGCTGGGCCCGTGAGCCATGGCCGCTGAGCCTGCGCGTCCGGAGTCTGTGCTCCGCAACGGGAGAGGCCACAGCAGTCAGAGGCCCGCGTACCGCAAAAAAAAAAAAAAAAAAAAAGTTAGTTTACTCATTTTCCACTTCATTTTATAAGAAAATCTTCGCATTTCGTTTTTCAAGGAGGATTGCAGCATTACACAGGCACTTCTTTTTAGTATTAAGAAATAGTCAAATGCTGAATTTTCCCCTTAAGTCTGTTCCTTCATAAAGCAATTAGTTCAGCGAAGTATTGTCTATACAGTGAGTCTGCCCTCAAGGTGCTTTTGATATAACTGGGAATCATAATGCATATATATGAAAGAGCTAATTAGAAACCCAAGGCCGTCCATTGTTACATGACAAAAATGGTTGTTCTCCAGTAATTCTAGGAGGGCTAAAAGTCGTACTCTTCCATAGAAGTAAATATCTTCTAATTTGTGATGTCCAGTATTGTAGCCTCTGGCCCCATGTGACTATTTAAATTTCAGAGGATTAAAATTAAATGAAATTTAAAATTCAGTTTCTCAGTCACATTAGCCATATTACAAGTGCTCAGGAGCCATATGTCACTAGTTGCTACCATATTGGACGGTACAGATATAGAACACTGCCAACATGTCAAAGCATTCTATTGAATAGTGCTGTCTGGATCATAATTACACTTGCTGACTCTGGAGCTATGCTGCTTCACAAAAGATGGTTTACCTTAATAAACCTTACCTTATACACCTTTATCTTGACAGAACACTATGATCTGTCTGTAGATGGAAGAAATTTTGAGCAGTCACAACTTTCTGTTATTACTTGATCCTTCCTATCAATGTTGGAGAATTGGAGTATAGTGATTGTTGAATGAATAGGGAGTTCAAAGTATGGTGGCCTTGGTGACCAAAGGAAAGGAAATGAAACATTACCCCATAAATGAGAAGTATGTATTAGGCGCCTGCTCCTGATAATACTAGACCCTGTGCTAGGCATCGGGGAGGCAATGACACTAGGACAAAAAGGATGCAGACCCAGCCTACCAGGAGTTTACAGTTACTTGGGGTTGAGCAACATGAAAAGACGCAAGTATGGTAGAGTATGCTAAAGGGCTTTTATACAAGTACGTACAAGGTGCAAGGGAATCATAGACGAGAGACAGTAACCCAAGCCTGGAGGTCAAGGAGAACTTCCATGAATAAGTGACATCTAAACAGATCTCAGTTCTGAAAGGAAGGATTAGTAGATGTTAAAGAGGATGGAAGAGAGTAAGATGAAGAAGGGTGGACAGGAAAACATTCCTTGCCCCAAAAAAGAGTATCTAAGAACTAAGGTCAAGAAAGAATATAAACCATTTAAGAAATTCTAAGTATGAAAAATAAGAGCAAATTCTGTTAACATAAAAAGTGAACCCAACTGAAGATAAAATCAACTTCTCTAGAAAGTTGAGATGTCAAACTTATTTTAGGATATAGTTTATTTTACAATATCATTTCAAAAGTAAACTTTCTACTTAACATCTTGTCAGAATATGTACACACATAACAGCAGAAAGAATGGTTGGGGAAGGAAGTGTAGATGGATAGATGGCAAGACTTAAGCAATTTTGGCATAAATTTTATGTGTGAGGGGTTTAAGTGTATGTCAATGGCTCTCGCAGCCTGAGTAGAAAGAAATTGGTTATTAGAGAAAAGCAACTATGAGTATGTAATTATGAATACCCTGGTACTCATAAATTTATAAATCAACATAGTACTCAAAAACTATTATTTTACTATATATATTAATGATGCCATTTAAAAATTCTAAGCATAATAGAAAAATATTTCTATTCAGGTTTTTTATTTAGTATTTTTTTACTGTACACCTAAAAATGGTGAATTTGACTTCATATAAATTAGATCTCAATAAATCTGACCTTTTAAAAATTCTTATTTAATTACATATTTATACATGTATGTAATTTTCATAAAGGAATAAAGGTAACTAAGCATGCCATTTTTAGAGCATTAGTTTTACTTTTCAATTTGGCATTCCCCCATTCTTCTCTCCTCCTTTACCTCCACTTATATTTTTCTATCCTCAAAAGGTAACCAGTGGCATACATTGTGTTCTTCCATATTTTTCCCTAAGCATTTCCAATAAAATAATAACATTATATATATATTCCCACATATTTATGTAATTTTTGGTCATTATTGGTTTTTAAAATAGGATTACATTAAAAATAATGTCTGCACCTTGCTTTTTCTCATTCTGCAAATTCATCATAAAAATTCCAACATGGCGGGGCTTCCCTGGTGGCGCAGTGATTAAGAATCCACCTGCCAAGGCAGGGGACACAGGTTTGAGCCCTGGTCCGGGAAGATCCCACATGCCAGGAGCAACTAAGCCCGTGTGCCACAACTACTGAGCCTGTGCTCTAGAGCCTGCGAGCCACAACTACTGAGCCCATGCATCTAGAGCCCGTGCTCCACAACAAAAGAAGCCACTGCAATGAGAAGCCCACACAGTGCAACGAAGAGTAGACCTGCTCACTGCAACTAGAGAAAGCCTGCATGTAGCAACGAAGACCCAATACAGCCAAAAATAAATAAATAAAATAAATAAAAATTTAAAAATTCCAACATGGCACCTTGTATTGCTCTACTAGATTGTTTTTAATGTTTCCATAATGTTTCATGACAGGAATGCATCATTTTTCTATGACTGGCAAGCATTACCACTGTTTCCAATTTGCTGCCACAGTAGACAATGATGCATTGAGTATACTTGGATGTTAATCTGAAATTTTTATTTCTCCTGGGTACATTATTGGGAATGGAATTGCCGGGCCAAAAGTCATCTATAATTTCTTTCTTTCTTTCTTTCTTTTTTTTTAATACCTTTCCCACTCCCCCCAGCCCTATGTCCAAATACTTCCTTAATCAGAATACCTGATAACTGGAGATCATTAAAAGTCTACAATCTATATTTTCTTTAATTCTGAATAGATGTTGCTTTTGACAAAGGCTATAACATTTTCCCATTTCCAGTAGCAATGTGTGAGAATATACTTTTCAGTGTATCTCCACCAGCAATATATGTTAAATGTTGCCAGACCAACTGATATAAAGTACTAGTCTACTGTTATTTTATTTTTCACTTACCTATCCACTAACAGGTTTGAGCCTTTTTTATATGCTTGTTGGACATTTATATCTGTTCCAGTTTGAATTGCCTCTTCAGATGCTTTATCTACTTTTCTTTTCCCTATTCCTTGCTAGAATAGATGATGCTTTGTTAGAGAAGCACGTGTATATTCATAAGCATTAACTTTGTCCCCTGTGTTCCCCCTTTTTTTTTTTTTTGCAAATCTATTGGTCTTTTGTTCAATCTGTGTGTATGTATCTTTTGCCAGACAAAGGTGTTTACAAAATGTTTTGTGGAAAAGAAGTATGCTTTACTTGTATCTTTCCTGGATTTCACATCACATGGTTAAAAAGTCCTTCCTTACGTATATTACATATGCTCCTCTGGTTTTTCGTTATTTTATTTTGAACTATCTAGTACAAATGGAAAATACTTTCATTTGGAGTAAAAAAAAAAGATTTGATTTGATTTTCTTCCAAACAGATAGCTTATTATTCCAGCAACATTCATTAATATATTGACCAACATTTTAGAGAGACAACCCAGAACACAACTACACCAGACAAAAAAGCCATAATAATATAATGTGTAATAAATAATTGTATATATGTTATTACTTTAACATAAAACATGAAAATAGGAATTATCGATGTTGAATATATTTAAATTACATGTTAGCCTGTATTATTTATCTCATCACAAAATGCTATTATCTAAACGAAGCAGTAATAGGATTAGTGAACTGTTAGAGTAGTAACTGATAGTAGTATTAATTAAACAAATAACGTGTGATAAAAGTATAGCAATATTTTAGAAAGGTGTCTTTCTGTCCTCTGATAAAAGTTATTTTTACTCTTTTTAAACTCTGTATTAGATATTTCAAGTTTGTAGGCTATATTTAAGACACATAAATATAAGACTTTTTAAAAGGGGAACAGAAATAAGACTAATTCAACAGATAGTAACTATATTAAATAATCAATGACATGCTTCTTTCTGTCCCATAATACAGTAGGATAATTTTATTCTCTCTTGTTTCCTTTTCCAATAATTCTTCTCTGAACTGCCTGCAACCTGTAGAACATCCTTCTTGCCTTTTATGTAGTGATAAAACTGAAAAGAGTCAAACATAAAATTCACTTTTGACTTGCAGCTCTGCTCTTATCAAGGCCACGTAACACTGATTCTGGTATCATTCATGTGTGATAACACCAAGCTAAATATACTGATAGGAGAAGTGTCTGGGCATGAAATACTTAGGAGTTTACTTATTAGCAATAGCAAGTATTTCCACTTGTAGGAATTCGTCTCCTGCTCTCCAAAAAGATGCCCGTACACTTTGATGCTACAAGCTTGCTTTTAAAGATTTGCTTTTTGTCAATCATAGCTTCTTCATCTATAAATTCATCATATAGGCTAAATATGTCCAAGATGTCCATCATTTTTAAACACTTTAAAGCACACTGCATGTCGTCATAAGTTAAAGCTCTCTTTCTTAGGAAAATGGTTTTAAAGCACAGAGGTAATTTGAATTGAGAAGTCCATGCTGGAGTCTAAAGAAGTTGCAGTTTTAGTAAATAAATTAAGTCCTATCTAACTCAGCTGTCCTTTTCTGGTGACGTCTTTTGGGCGGTGGGGTGCGGGGAGACAGGTTCTAGAGTAGTCTTATTTCCAAAAGAAAACGTATTATTTTCTTACTATGAGATTTTTGTCATAATCCACACCTAAAATCGAACAACTCAGGTGCATTCTGTTCATCGTTTCCCAGGTACCCTATGGTTTCTTCAGAAATCATCAAACAAGTTTGGAAAATAGCATAGAAAGTTCTGTTTACTATAATCCTTTTCTCCATTGTCACCCTCAATGTGTTTCCAGATTAAAGACATTCTTCTTGCCTCACACTTTGAAAATGTGATTTTAAGGCACTCCAGCATTGCACAGTTACTGGTATCTTTTCGGCATATGTTTAAGGAGCCCATCGCCTTCTATTTCTATTAAACAAAAACTCTCATTTTTTCTGCACATTTTGAGGAAACAGAAACGACCAAAATTTTTCCTTATGAAGAAGCTTCAGTATCACAGGGAGCAAATCATGCCCATTTTTTGCAGTGTTGCATACAAGGTATATAGAATACTTTGCAGATAAGATCTTTTCACTTTCTTTAATAAGACGTTTATCCACTGAATGGAATTTGCCAAAATTTACATTTGAAATATCTGCAGAATTTGCAGAAAGATGATGAAAGCCTCTGTATTTGGACAAGATATCAGTAGATTTTAGTTTTATGCTTTCTGCAGCTTATTAAAATCTTCCTAGAAATCAAGAATATGATTTGACACTACCTTTTTAAAGTGCCTAAGAACTGGAGGGGTTATTTTTTGTTGCCATTATGTGACATATAACTTTACTGTAGAAAGCACTATCATTCAGGTAAAATCTGAAAGAATCAGCTCTACACTGTAAAGAACCAATTCATCTGCTATCAAAATTTCCTCCTTTTGTTTTCCCATAGTACATTTTATTTGAAACCTCGGAATCGGGAAAAATAGCTTTACTCAGTTTCATAGAGCTATCGGGAACAATACAATAAAGTATGTTTGTTCCTGTGGTATGCCCAAACTAATTCAGCAGCTGCTATTTTCAACTGGGCATTTGTGTCTTTGGGGAGACACAAAAACTTTTGATTGACTTAGAAGTATTGCCTGTCTCATCCCCAACTTCTGAAATTCAGTCTCCCAGTTGTGTGCTTTCACATTTCCTTTTCCATCATACCTCATGCCAGATTCTTTTCTGCATATTATGTAGTATGCTGTTTTGGTTATTTACCTCCCTAATTCAATTATTTGTAGCCTGCCCTCTGTAATAAGACAACATAGTCATTCAGCCTTCTTTTTCATTGATGTCTGGGTCAGGTGGTGTTAGTATTATAATCATTCTCATTTTCATCATCTGAACTCTTAAAAAAAATGATCACAGGATTCACAATGTTTAAAATTAATTAGCATCGTCTTTATAATACCAAGAATAACAGTCAATCCACAGGTGAAGGACTGTTAACGCTCATGATTACAATGCACTTCAATTGCACACTTAAGTCTTAGCACTCACAGTGATACAAGGACAGATGATTCATTATTACGTACAGCAAGTTGAGAACGTCCACAGTCAGGGGAAAATAGTGACAGCAACTGCAGAAGGCAGTTATGTTCATCTGCTACAAAAATAGTAGCTTTCAACCCCTATCTTTTAAGCTGCTGTATGAATTTTGTACTTTCCCCCCAACCTCTTGTACCTACTACCAAAAACTGGACTTTTTGTCTCCCAGGATGGCTTCCCTTGACATAGACTTTTCATTACTACAACTGAGGCATCTCAGGTGACCTGGGACAGTTGTCACCCTAGTTAATCATTTGAGCTTACAGGACATTTGTGAGCATTTTCTCTTTTAGTTCATCTGTTCAATTTTTTGGTTGAGAAATAGATCTTTTTAGACTCACAGTTGAATCTGGTCAAGTGTTCTTTTTATTTTTCTTTTAAAATTGGAAACTACACTACACTACAGGGTTATTACCCCCAGGTGTGTTCTACTTGTTCTGCTTCATCTTTCCCTAACTGTGGTATTCACTATACAGGGAGTTCTTTTTCTTTGTCAGCTCAAGGGGACTCAGGTAGGATGGTTGGATTATCCTAGGTATTGGTAGCTTTGCTGACTGCAGAAGGTGAAATGTCCTCTCTCCTCATAGGCCAGCAGTATAGAGAGACTGATTCACAGATGCTTCTTCTCAGGGTTCACTGGGCTTCTATTCTGTCCCAAGCTCCAGAACTGGGACGTCTCTGCCCACCCACTCAACTCTTTCCTGACCAATTTAAAGGCAACAGAACAGATATATTCATGGGGACAAATATTGAAGGAAGGAGGGAAGGCGGACGGAAGGTCCACACATCTCTGTGAACCAGGCACTTCCCCACACTTAGTTTCTTCGCTGCCTTCCCTGGAGGTTCCACTGGCTTTCTCAGACACTCACCCAGCCAGAAGGAGAGAATTACCACACACAGTTATCCAGAACTCCAAACCTTACTAACCTTTAGTCTTCCGGACTCTAGCAGCCATTTGTTTCCAGAGGAAGTTGTCAGTGAGGGGAAGGAAGCTGTGTTTAGTTTTCATATTCCCAGAATGCTTTAAAACACTTAAAAAAGGGCTTCCCTGGTGGTGCAGTGGTTGAGAGTCCGCCTGCCGATGCAGGGGACGCGGGTTCGTGCCCCGGTCCGGGAAGATCCCACGTGCCGCGGAGCGGCTGGGCCCGTGAGCCACGGCCGCTGCGCCTGCGCGTCCGGAGCCTGTGCTCCGCAACGGGAGAGGCCATAGCAGTGAGAGGCACGCATAACGCAAAAAAAAAAAAAAATTCAGGACTTCCCTGGTGGCGCAGTGGTTGAGAGTCCGCCTGCCGATGCAGGGGACACGGGTTCGTGCCCCGGTCCAG
>NC_041220.1:14234523-14238536 GCF_002837175.3 Physeter macrocephalus
CGCAACGGGAGAGGCCACAGCGGTGAGAGGCCCGCGTACCGCAAAAAAAAAAAAAAAAAAAAACACTTAAAAAAATATTTTTTATTCTAGTAACCTCAAAAAAGAAAAGAAAGAGTTAGAGGTAGACATACTGCTTCTTTTCCAGGTTAAAAAATATTTTATAAATAAGCTGATATTTAAACATTCATATCTTTCTTGTGAACATTTGTGCCACATGGTGACTATTCTGGAGCACAAATTCAAATTTCAAAATAATAACATATAAAATAGAGCAGAACAACAATTAAGGCAGTAAACAGAACCATATATACTTTAAAAGTCAGTGTTAAGTGCTAAAATATGGACTTGATCATGATTTATTGTGCTGGATAAATTCAGAAGAATTGATGAATGACGTTAAATCGTTAATGTGCCCAACGTGGGAGAGGCCACCACCTGGAACCATCTGTCATAAACATTAAAGCTATCCCATCTAAAGAACTTATGTGGTCAATAACTTACAAGGATCGCCACAGATTGATTCTGGGTTAATCATAACTCTTTGCACCTGTAATTCACAATCACTTTATCCCCCGCTGACCATTAGTTTAATTTGTAAAGAAGTTAACAGCTTAGAGTGCAAGGATAAAATTTATTTCTCCTACATTGTTCTCAGGCCTTTTAATTTTTATTTAGTGAGGAAAAATAATAAATTTCCATCCTGCAACCTTTATTTTAATTATAAAAAGCTCTGCTTCCGTTTCAATCCTGAAAATCAGAAATGCTTAGATAGTAATCGTCACAAAATCAACAGGCCTCAGGGGTCTGGAATCATAGAACCCAGATTTTCATCCATTCCAGTGGTTTTGAAAAATAAGCAACCTGTTTTTTAAAAGCTCGACTCTTAGTTATCTTAATAGTGCAGTCACATAGCATTAAAGAAGTTGCATTCAGGGCTTCCCTGGTGGCGCAGTGGTTGAGAGTCCCCCTGCCGATGCAGGGGAGGCGGGTTCGTGCCCCGGTCCGGGAAGATCCTACGTGCCGTGGAGCGGCTGGGCCCGTGAGCCATGGCCGCTGAGCCTGCGCGTCCGGAGTCTGTGCTCCGCAACGGGAGAGGTCACAGCGGTGAGAGGCCCGCGTACCGCAAAAAAAAGAAGTTGCATTCTTTTTTTTTCATGGCTCTTGCTACATACTATGTTGCATTTGTCTTTATTTACATAAATATTATTTCTCAAACTTCATAGGCTGTGCCGTGAAGACAAAGGCTACTATCTCTCACATGTTTTTGTATTCCTATGGCAAATATCTCCCAGGAATTTATCTTTAATGTAGTGAAAAACGCACAGAAGGTGGCCTTGAGCTCAAGTTCCAAATCTACCACAAGTAATTGCTACGACTTAGAGCAAGTTCCATTACCACACCTGTGAATTAGGTGTCATAACATCAGCTGCCTCACAGTGTTGTAAAGAACAAATAAATTTATATGTAAAGGCATTTTCAAGAGTGAAAAATGCTTTCTAAATGGAGGATAGATATTCCTTCTTCAGTAAGGGGAATTCTTATTTTTTGCTTTGGTTTAAATATCGCCTTTCCATAATTATTCCCACTGAATTTTTTTTTTTAATAAAAAGGGATCATCATCACTGTCTCCCTGTAGTTATAGATTTTGAAGTGAACTTTGAAGGAATTTGATAAAGATTTGTGTGAGAAAGAATATGGTCTCCCACTTAAAACCAAAGTCGGGACTTCCCTGGTGGTCCAACGGTTAAGTCTCTGTGCTCCCAGTGCACGGGGCCTGGGTTCGATCCCTGCTCAGGAAACTAGATCCCACATACCGCAACTGAAAGTCCACATGCTGCAACTAAAGATACCACATGCTGCAACGAAGACCCCATGTGCCGCACCTAAGACCCAGCACAGCCAAATAAATGAATATTCAAAACAAAACAAAACGAAAACAAAGTCAATGGGATAACAGGTAGTGATAAGTCTATTTGCTTGCAGCATGAACTTTTGCAGTTATTACAGGAGACTGCTGCCTAATGAACTGAAAAGTCTTTTCAGCATTAGGTTGTGATGCAGATGTTGGAACAGGGGCATCCAGGACAAGGGCATTCTACAGAGGAAGACAAATATGCCATAATCCATACCACAGTGAGGAGTACAGGTATAGATTTTAAAAATAACTTTCCCATTCTTCACTTTACTTGGCAAGAAACGCAAATATTTGAGAAAATAACATTGAATGTTTACAGTTCTTCACCTGACAAATGGAAAACTGCAGAAAACTAGAAGGTTAAAAGATTGTGCATGAGAGGGAGGAACACTCCCAAACTCATTCTACGAGGCCACCATCACCCTGATACCAAGGCAAAGATACTACAAAAAAAGAAAATTACAGGCCAATATCACTGATGAACATAGATGCAAAAATCCTCAACAAAATACTAGCAAACAGAATCCAGCAGCACATTAAAAGGATCATACACTATGATCAAGTGGGGTTTGTCCCAAGAATGTAAGGATTCTTCAATATACGCAAATCCATCAGTGTGATGCACCATGTTAACAAATTGAAGGATAAAAACCATATGATAATCTCAATAGATGCAGAAAAAGCTTTTGACAAAATTCAACATCAATTTATGATAAAAACACTCCAGAAAGTCGGCATAGAGGGAACTGACCTCAACATAATAAAGGCCATATATTACAAACCCACAGCCAACATCATTCTCAATGGTGAAAAATTGAAACCACTTCCCCTAAGATCAGGAACAAGACAGGTTGCCCACTCTCACCACTATTGTTCAACATAGTTTTAGAATTTTTAGCCACAGCACTCAGAAATGAAAAGGAAATAAAAGGAATCCAAATCGGAAAAGAAGGAGTAAAACTGTCACTGTTTGCAGATGACATGATACTATACATAGAGAATCCTAAAGATGCTACCAGAAAACTACTAGAGCTAATCAATGAATTTGGTAAAGTAGCAGGATACAAAATTAATGCACAGAAATCTCTTGCATTCCTATACACTAATGATGAAAAATCTGAAGGAGAAATTAAGGAAACACTCCCATTTACCATTGCAACAAAAAGAATAAAATATCGAGCAATAAACCTACCTAAGGAGATAAAAGACCTGTACTCAGAAAACTACAAGACACTGATGAACGAACTCAAAAATGACAAAAACAGATAGAGAGATATGCATGTTCTTGGATTGGAAGAATCAACATTGTGACAATGGCTATACTAGCCAAAGCAATCTACAGATTCAATGCAATGTCTATCAAATTACCAGTGGCATTATTCACAGAACTAGAACAAAAAATTTCACAATATGAATGGAAACACAAAAGACCCCGAATAGCCAAAGCAATCTTGAGAAAGAAAAATGGAACTGGAGGAATCAGGCTGCTTGACTTCGGACAATACTGCAAAGCTATAGTAATCAAGACAGTATGGTACTGGCACAAAAACAGAAATATAGATCAATGGAACAGGATAGAAATCCCAGAGATAAACCTACGCACTTATGGTCACCTTATCTTTGATAACGGAGGCAAGAATATACAATGGAGGAAAGACAGCCTCTTCGATAAGTGGTGCTGGGAAAACTGGACAGCTACTTGTAAAAGAATGAAATTGGAACACTCCCCAACACCATACACAAAAATAAAATGGATTAAAGACCTATATGTAAGCCAGACCTATAAAACTTTGAGAGGAAAACATAGGAAGAACACTCTGTAAAATAAATCACAGCAAGATCCTTTTTGACCCACCTCCTAGAGAAATGAAAATAAAACCAAAAATAAACAAATGGAACCTAATGAAACTTAAAAGCTTTTGCACAGCAAAGGATACCATAAACAAGACCAAAAGACAACCCTCAGAATGCGAGAAAAGGATTAATCTCCAAAATTTATAAGCAACTCATGCAGCTCAATAACAAAAAAACAAACCACCCAATCAAAAAATGGGCAGAAGACCTAAATAGACATTTCTCCAAAGAAGATATACAGATT
>NC_041220.1:14238897-14242490 GCF_002837175.3 Physeter macrocephalus
GAGAACAGTATGGAGGTTCCTGAAAAACTAAAAATAGAACTACCATATGACCCAGCAATCCCACTACTGGGCATATACCCTGAGAAAACCATAATTCTAAAAGAGTCATGTACCACAATGTTAATTGCAGCACTATTTACAATAGCCAGGACATGGAAGCAACCTAAGTGTCCATTGACAGATGAATGGATAAAGAAGATATGACACATGTATACAATGGAATATTACTCATCCATTAATAGGAGTAGTTAGGCATTAAAGATAAGGAACTTAAATAAATATTTGGGGTTCTTGTACAACTATTTCAGTTACCAGAATATTTGAGCAGGCTGTCCTGATTCCCCCCCACCCAACCAATGAAAATTAAGTTCCCCTTCCTTTAAACAACTTTAACACTTCAACCTTCTTTCATGGTACTTACCATAAAATACATTGTGTTACAGCAATTTAGGGCTTGATTTATCTCCACTACTGAGTTGTAAACAGCTTGAGAGCAGGGGCCAAAATCTTACTCACCTTTATATACCTTACAGATCCCTTTAGGATCTTATAATTAATGCACAAAATTATTAGTAAAATGAAATTCAAAGAAAGATTTCTGTAGAAATATTGTAGAAATGGAACAAAACCTAGCTCCTGGCATGGTCTTGGTATGGTGAGTAATCCACCACAGGCTATTGACATCTCGGCGCTATTATGAGGACACAAGTTTTGAGCATCAGTAGCTACCATGGTCTGTCTGTCAATCACCACAGCATTCTGGGGACCAGGAATTAATAATATTGGAGGTAGATGCCACTATGGATTCCTTTCCTTCCTTACAAACGAGGCCTGGAATATGTTGATGACATGGAGCTCCCAGATACACTTCTGCCCTCTGTTTGACCTGCATGAATTACTCTGCTGGCATGGAATTCAATGGCAAATAAATTGATGGCCCACAATTCAACTGCTTATCCAAACATGACCTCAACAACAAAGACCAGTGGAAAAATTTTAAGTAACATCCATCAGCTATTCAGATGGACTGAAAATTTCCCAGGCCAAACCTTCAATTATTATTCTGTTGAAAAGTGATTTTAGGTTTTGTTGATGAGTATTTTCTAGATAGTTTTAATTTAATGGTTAAAAACCATCCAAAGGACAGTGATTGTATGTTTTAGCAGATGAAAAAGGCCAGGGATATTTTTAAAACTAATATAGTTTGGGTTACTATGCAACATTTCATGGGCCTTGCTGCAGATGATAATCATACTGTTTTTTTTTCTGCAGTCTTTTTTTTTTATACAACAGGTTTTTATTAGTTATCTATTTTATACATATTAGAGTATACATGTCAATCCCAATCTCCCAATTCATCCCACCACTACCACCCCGCCCCACTTCCCCCCTTGGTGTCCATACATTTGTTCTCTACATCTGTGTCTCTATTTCTGCCTTGCAAACCAGTTCATCTGTACCATTTTTCTAGATTCCACATGTATCCATTAACATATGATATTTGTTTTTCTCTTTCTGACTTACTTCACTCTGTATGGCAGTCTCTAGGTCTATCCACATCTCTACAAATGACCCAATTTCGTTCCTTTTTATGGCTGAGTAATATTCCATTGTATATATGTACCACATCTTCTTTATCCATTCATCTGTTGATGGGCATTTAGGTTGGTTCCATGTCCTGGCTATTGTAAATAGTGCTGCAATGAACTTTGGGGTGCAAGTGTCTTTTTAAATTATGGTTTTTCTCTGGGTATATGCCCAGTAGTGGGATAGCTGAGTTGCTGGGTCATATGGTAATTCTATTTTTAGTTGTTTAAGGAACCTCCATACTGTTCTCCTTAGTGGCTGTATCAATTTACATTCCCACCAACAGTGCAAGAGGGTTCCCTTTTCTCCACACCCTCTCCAGCATTTGTTGTTTGTAGATTTTCTGATAATGCCCATTCTAACTGGTGTGAGGTGTTACCTCATTGTAGTTTTGATTTGTATTTTTCTAATAATTAGTGATGTTGAGCAGCTTTTCCTGTGTTTGTTGGCAATCTGTATATCTTCTTTGGAGAAATGTCTATTTAGGTCTTCGGCCCATTTTTTAATTGGGTTGTTTGTTGTTTTTAATACTTAGCTGTATGAGCCTTTTATATATTCTGGAGATTAATCCTTTGTCTGATGATTCGTTTGCCAATACTTTCTCCCATTCTGAAGGTTGTCTTATCGTCTTCTTTATAGTTTCGTCTGCTGTGCAAAAGCTTGTAAGTTTCCTTAGGTCCCATTTGTTTATTTATTTATTTTTTTTGTGGTATGCGGGCCTCCCTCTGCTGTGGCCTCTCCCGTTGCGGAGCACAGGCTCCGGACGCGCAGGCTCAGCGGCCATGGCTCACGGGCCCAGCCGCTCCGCGGCATGTGGGATCCTCCCAGACCGGGGCGCGAACCCGGTTCCCCTGCATCGGCAGGCGGACGCGCAACCACTGCGCCACCAGGGAAGCCCCCATTTGTTTATTTTTGTTTTTATTTCCATTACTCCAGGAGGTGGGTTAAAAAAGACTCTTGCTGTGATTTATGTCACAGTGTTCTTCCTATGTTGTCCTCTAAGAGGTTTACAGTGTCCGGTCTTACATTTAGGTCTTTAATCCATTTTGATTTTATTTTTGTGTATGCTGTTAGGGAGGTTCTAATTTCATTATTTTACATGTAGCTGTCCAGTTTTCCCAGCACCAATTATTAAAGAGACTTTCTTTTCTCCATTGTATATCCTTGCCTCCTTTGTCATAGATTAGTTGACCATAGGTGCTTGGGTTTATCTCTGGGGTTTCTCTCCTGTTCCACTGATCTATATTTCTGTTTTTGTGCTGGTACCATATTGTCTTGATTACTGTAGCTTTGTAGTATAGTCTGAAGCCAGGAAGTCTGATTCCTCCAGCTCGTTTTTTTCCCTCAAGATTGCTTTGGCTATTTGGGGTCTTTTGTGTCTCCATACAAATTCTAAGATTTTTTGTCTAGTTCTGTAAAAAATGCCATTGGTAATTTGATAAGGATTGCATTGAATCTGCAGCTTGCTTTGGGTAGTATAGTCATTTTCATAATATTGATTCTTCCAATCCAAGAACATGGTATATCTCTCCATCTATTTGTGTCACCTTTGATTTCTTTCATCAGGGTCTTATAGTTTTTACATACACGTCTTTTACCTCCTTAGGTAGGTTTATTCCTAGGTACTTTATTCTTTTAGTTGCAGTGGTAAATGGGAGTGTTTCCTTAATTTCTCTTTCAGATCGTTCATTGTTAGTTTATAGGAACGCAAGAGATTTCTCTGCATTAGTTTTGTATCCTGCTACTTTACCCAATTCATTGGTTAGCTCTAGTAGTTTTCTGGTAGCATCTTTAGGATTCTCTATGTATAGTATCATGTCATCTGCAAACAGTGACACTTTTATTTCTTTTCCAATTTGTATACCTTTTTTTTAAACATCTTTATTGGAGTATAATTGCTTTACAAATGGTGTGTTAGTTTCTGCTTTATAACAAAGTGAATCAGTTATACATATACATATGTGCCCATATCTCTTCCCTCTTGCATCTCCCTCCCTCCCACCCTC
>NC_041220.1:14244051-14271498 GCF_002837175.3 Physeter macrocephalus
TTGATTGGCTCTAGTAGTTTTCTGGTAGCATCTTTAGGATTCTCTACGTATAGTATCATGTCATCTGCAAACAGTGATAGCTTTATTTCTTCTTTTCCGATTTGAATTCCTTTTATTTCTTTTTCTTCTCTGATTGCCATGGCTAGGACTTCCAAAACTATGTTGAATAATATTGGTGAGCGTGGACATTATTGTCTTATTCCTGATCTTACAGGAAATGGTTTCATTTCTTCACCTTTGGGAATGATGTTTGCTGTGGGTTTGTCATTTATGGCCTTTATTACATTGAGGTAGGTTCCCTCTATGCCCACTTTCTGGAGAGTTTTTATCATAACTGGGTGTTGAATTTTTGTCAAAAGCTTTTTCTGCATCTATTGAGATGATCATATGGTTTTTCTCCTTTAATTGGTTAATATGATGTATCACATTGATTCATTTGCGTATATCGAAGAATCCTTGCATCACTTGGATAAATCCCACTTGATCATGGTGTATGATCCTTTTAATGTGTTGCTGGATTCTGTTTGCTAGTATTTTGTTGAGGATTTTTGCATCTATATTCATCAGTGATATTGGTCTGTAATTTTCTTTTTTTGTAGTATCTCTGTCTGGTTTTGGTGTCAGGGTGATGGTGGCCTTGTAGAATGAGTTTGGGTGTATTCCTTCCTCTGCAGTTTTTTGGAAGAGTTTGAGAAAGATGGGTGTTAGCTCTTCTCCAATTGTTTGATAGAATTCACCTGTGAAGCCATCTGCTCCTGGACTTTGTTGGAAGATTTTTAATCACAGTTTCAATTTCATTACTGGTGATTGGTCTGTTATTTCTGCTCTGATCTTTATGATTTCTTTCATTCTGCTAACTTTGGGTTTTGTTTTTTCTTCTTTCTGTAGTTCCTTTAGGTGTAGGATTAGATTGTTTATTTGAGATTTTTCTAGTTTCTTGAGGTAAGATTGTATTGCTATAAACTTCCCTCTTAGAACTGCTGCTTTTGCTGCATTCCATAGGTTTTGGATCATCGTGTTTTTGTTGTCATTTGTCTCTAGGTATTTTTTGATTTCCTCTTTGATTTCTTCAGTGATCTCCAGGTTATTTAGTAACGTATTGTTTAGCCTCCATGTGTTAGTGTTTTTTACGTTTTTTCCCTGTAATTTGTTTCTAATCTCATAGTGTTGTGGTTGGAAAAGATGCTTGATATGATTTCCATTTTCTCAAATTTACCAAGGCTTGTATTGTAACCCAAGATGTGATCTATCCTGGAGAATGTTCCGTTTGCACTTGAGAAGAAAGTGTAATCTGCTCTTTTAGGATTGAATGTCCTATAAATATCAATTAAATCTATCTGGTCTATTGTGTCATTTAAAGCTTGTGTTTCCTTCTTAATTTTCTGTCTGGATGATCTGTCCATTGGTGTAAGTGAGGTGTTAAAAGTCCCGCACTATTGTTGTGTTACTGTCGATTTCCTCTTTTATAGCTGTTAGCAGTTGCCTTATGTATTGAGGTGCTGCTATGTTGTGTGCATATATGTTTATAATTGTTATATCTTCTTCTTGGATTGATCCCTTGATCATTATGTAGTGTCCTTCCTTGTCTCTTGTAACATTATTTATTTTAACGTCCATTTTGTGCGATATGAGTATTGCTACTCCAGCTTTCTTTTGATTTCCATTGGCATGGAATATCTTTTTCCATCCCCTCACTTTCAGTCTGTATGTGTCCCTAGGTCTGAAGTGGGTCTCTTGTAGACAGCATATATATGGGTCTTGTTTTTGTATCCATTCAGTGAGCCTGTGTCTTTTGGTTAGAGCATTTAATCCATTCATATTTAAGGTAATTATCAAATTATCAATATGTATGTTCCTATTACATTTTCTTAATTGTTTTGGTTTGTTTTTGTAGGTTCTTTTCATCTCTTGTGTTTCCAAGTTAGAGAAGTTCCTTTAGCATTTGTTGTAGAGCTGGTTTGGTGGTGCTAAATTCTCTTAGCTTTTGCTTGTCTGAAAAGCTTTTGATTTCTCTGTCGAATCTGAATGAGATCCTTACTGGGTAGAGTAATCTTGGTTGTACGTTCTTCCCTTTCATCACTTTAAATATTTCATGCCACTCCCTTCTGTCTTGTAGAGTTTCTGCTGAGAAATCAGCTGTTAACCTTATCGGAGTTCCCTTATACATTGTTGTTTTCCCCTTGCTGCTTTCAATAATTTTTCTTTGTCTTTAATTTTTGTCAATTTGATTACTATGTGTCTCGGCGTGTTTCTCCTTGGGGTTATCCTGCCTGGGACTCTCTGTGCTCCTGGACTTGGGTGGCTATTTCCTTGCCCATGTTAGGGAAGTTTTTGACTATAATCTCTTCAAATATTTTCTTGTGTCCTTTCTTTCTCTCTTCTCCTTTTGGGACCCCTATAATGTGAATATTGGTGTGTTTATTGTTGTCACAGAGGTCTCTTAGACTGTCTTCATTTCTTTTCATTCTTTTCTCTTTATTCTCTTTCACGACAGTGAATTCCACCGTTCTGTCTTCCAGGTCACTTATCCGTTCTTCTGCCTCAGTTATTCTGCTATTGATTCCTTCTAGTGTATTTTTCATTTCAGTTATGCTATTGTTCAGTGTATTTTTCATTTCAGTTATTGTATTGTTCATCTCTCTTTCTTTGTTCGTTAATTCTTCTAGGTCTTTGTTAAACATTTCTTGCATCTTCTTGATCTTTGACTCCATTCTTTTTCTGAGGTCGTGGATCATCTTCACTATCATTATTCTGAATTCTTTTTCTTGATGATTGCCTATCTCCACTTTGTTTAGTTGTTTTTCTGGGGTTTTATCTTGTTCTTTCATCTGGTACATAGTCCTCTGCCTTTTCATTTTGTCTATCTTTCTGTGAGTTTGGTTTTCATTCCACAGGCTGCAGGACTGTAGTTCTTCTTCAATCATATTGTTTTAATGGTTCTCTTTTTTTAAAAGCATTCATAATGCTTTGTAACATTAGAATTACTAGACACATGTATATAATGGCAATGATAATGTTACCATACATAAAGTTGTTTACAGTTCACAAAGCATTAACAACAATGCTAGAACACTTTTCTAATAGCAATGCAACATGTCTCCAACTGGGGAGGTCCCCAAATGGTTGTAAAGAAGCTGCAAGGGCATCCAGGAGGCCAGAGTGGCTGTTTGAAACAGAAGAAAATAGCAAAAATTAAAGTAGGTTGCTAGAGGAGGCTTCAAGGTCACTCCTATCTCTCTGTTACTGTAGGTGTAGACGCAGAAAGCTAAAATAGCAGTTATGAAAGTTGGTGTTGAAGGGTAGCAGAATATGCCACCCCAAAATATGCAACATTGATATATTTTTTTGAGCTGCAGACACTTGAAAAACAGCAAATGCAGGGACAGACATTCTCTGAACTCCATTTATTTGCCTAAAGATAAGTCCTCCAAAAGGAACTCAATTGTCATAAATTCTCTCCTCGGAAGTTTCATCAATCAGGGAATATTGACTCATCATAGAAGAGACTAGAAGTCAACACCACACCCAGACAAGCATTTGTCACAAACTATCATACCACCCTTCTATTCTTCTAAAGGCCATTCATCTTTGCTAAAAATCATTCACTCTCTCCTAAATGGCCTATATCCCCCCTCCCATTCCCTATTTAGGGAATGGGTATTTAATCCTGAATTCTAAGTCACTTCTTTGAATTACTCAATTTTTCCTGGGCATCTCCCTTGTATATAGGAGGCACACATGTTGATAAACTTCTGTTTGTTCCTCTCTTCTTAATCTGTCTTTCAGTACAGAGGTCTCACTCAGCTAAGAACTCCTTCCCTACAGTGATTAGTGCAAAAGATCAGAGAGAGTGAGGACTGTGGGATGACTATGCAGATATGAGTAGTCAATGTAGAGGAAACTTAACCAAGTATTTTACCCCTCCCACACAAACATTCCCAGAATATGTCAGTTTTTATAATTATATCAAGCCTCATGTTTAAAATTTTTCCTTATTATATTACTTATTTTTAATCAAAAACATTTTATTTAAAAATCGGTGTTCATATGATTGTCAACTTTCAAGATTGTTAAAATGCATATTCCAAGGCCTCAATCACCAAACATTCCAATGCAATAAGTTTGGGGTTGGGTCTGGACTTTGCATTTTTACCACAAAAATCCCCTGGTAATTCTAATTCTAATAGCATCACATTTTGAGAAACACTGATGCATAGTACCTAACAGAGTGCCTAGGATACGGTAGACACTCCATGAATAGTTGCATCGAATGATTTCTTTTATCTGTTTCAAGATCCCATGGTTTGGTTGGGGTTCACTCCCAACAAAGATAAATATCCACTGAGCACAGTAAACTGGTCTGAAGATTTTAGACCATATTTCATGCAAAACTTTTTATTGAGTATATGATATTGGCCTGGTCTAAGCAAATATACTAAAAAGGCAGTATAGTTGTCCTTCAGTATTTGCAGGGGATTAGTTCCAGGACCCCCAAAATCCAGCGAGGCTCAAGTCCCTTATATAAAATGATATAGTATTTGCATATAACCTACACACATCCTCCCATGTACCTTAAGTCATCTCTAGATTACTTATCATACCTAATACAATATAAATGCGATGTAAATAGTTGCAAATACAATGTAAATGCTATGTAAATAGTTGCAGGCATACAGCAAATTCAACCTCCAACTTAATCTGGGATAAATCTTTTTGGAACTTTCTGGAATTTTATTTTTTGAATATTTTCTGTCTGTAGTTGGGTGAATCCATGGAAGCAAAACCCATGGATACAGAGGGCTGAGTTAAATGTATCAAATATTTATTAATATTTTCTTTCTCTACATTTATGTTTAGATATCCTATTCTTTTTCCAATATCAGAAAATACAGTCTTACATGTTCTTCCAGTTTTGTGGATTTTTATAATTTTGGTTCTCTGTCCATTATAATTAATGTTTTACACTATAGGAATTTATTTTGTATATGGTGTGACATAGTGCTTTGATATTGACCTTTTAAAATAATCACTTACTATCTTTTTAAAAATATTTCTTATTTGCCACACTGATTTGGATTGCGGTCTTTGTAATACAGTCTATATATGACATTTGTATACTTTTATCAGTTCTGTAGGCTTTTATGTCTATTCTGCCAATTTTCTATTCTCAAAGTTCTGTGCTATTTTATTTTTAAGCTTTATAGCATGTTTCACTATTTAGTATTCTAAGTCTCCAGTCATTTTTTATTTTCAAAATTTTTTGCTATTCTCATCTATTTTCTTCTAAGTAAATATGCAAAGATTTTACTAAGTCCTAGAACATTCTTTGGACATTTTGCCTAGATTGCATTAAGTATCAAATAACAGGAAAACTGACATTTCTTTTACAATTGTGCATCTATTCTTTTAGGAATATGTTGCATCTTATCTAGAAATGAGTTCAAGTCTTCTTTAGTCAAGTGTTGAAGATTTCTGTATACAATCTTAGTCATTTATGGTTAAATTTATTCCTAGATATTTGTATTTAGTGTAAATGGATATTTTTAGTCAAATTCTATATTATCTCTTATTGATGTGTTAATAGAAAAGCAGTTGATTTTCATATATCTATTTATAACCAATCTATATGTTGAAATCTTTCCTTTCTTTTCTTTTGTTTTTAAAATTGGGGTATAGTTGCTTTACAATGTTGTGTTAGTTTCTGCTGTGTGATGAAGTGAATCAGCTATATGTATACATATATCCCCTCCCTCTTGGATCTCCCTCCCACCCCCACCCACCCCATCCATCTAGGTCACCACAGAGCACCGAGCTGAGCTCCCTGCACTATACAGCATGTTCCCACTAGCTATCTGTTTTACACAGAGCAGTGCACATTTGTCAATCCCAATCTCCCAATTCAGCCCACCGCCTGCACCCCCCACATGTCCATACGTCAGTTTCCTACATCTGCATCTCTATTCCTCCCTGAAAATAGGTTCATCTGTACCATTTTTCTAGATTCCACACACGTGTTAATATATGATATTTGTTTTTCTCTTTCTGACTTACTTCACTCTGTATGACAGACTCTAGGTCCAACCACATCTCTACAAATGACCCAATTTTGTTCCTTTTCATGGCTGAGTAGTATTTCATTGTATATATGTAGCACATCTCTATTTTCTATTATTTTTTCCATTGACTCTTGTGGACTTCATAAGTATGTCATCAAATAATGATAATTTTCTCCCAATAGCTTGAAATCAGAATTTGTTTCCTGCTTTATTGCATAGGCTAAAATGATCACAATCATGTTAAGTTTGGGGGGTATAGTAGGCATCATTTTCTTGGCTTTGATGGCAATGCCATTAGAGTTTCAGTTTCCAAAAGATGTGCTGCTTGTTTGAGGCTGTTATTCTATTCTATACATCATTAAAGAAGAATCTTTTTATTTGTGCATTACTAGATAGATAGATGATAGATAGATAGATAGATAGATAGATAGATAGATAGGAGATAAGTAATGGTTTTCAATTTTGTCAAATATCTTTTTGGTGCCTGTTGAAAGATCATTTAAAAATTTTTTAAAGCCTCGTTTATAATATATATCATCCCAATAACTTTCCTAATACTGAAGCAGTGTTGATAGTTTCCATTAGAGTTTCAGTTTCCAAAAGATGTGCTGCTTGTTTGAGGCTGTTATTCTATTCTATACATCATTAAAGAAGAATCTTTTTATTTGTGCATTACTAGATAGATGGATGATAGATAGATAGATAGATAGATAGATAGATAGGAGATAAGTAATGGTTTTCAATTTTGTCAAATATCTTTTTGGTGCCTGTTGAAAGATCATTTAAAAATTTTTTAAAGCCTCGTTTATAATATATATCATCCCAATAACTTTCCTAATACTGAAGCAGTGTTGATAGTTTTTGTTTAATAATGCTACATTTTTCTTCTACTACCATGAAAATCAGTTTGCTGATATTTTGGGGAGAACAAGACTGAGATTTTGGAGGTTTCTCATATTTTAGTATCGAGGTTAATTTAGCTCTTTCTTTGTGCTAGAGACATTTTTACTTCTACTTGAGAAAATTTGGTGATTTCTCTTTTTCCAGGAAATTATCAACATTATTTATATTTTAATTTTATTCCTCTAGAATCATGCATGCAATTATTTTTGAACATCTTTCTGAATATTTTATTTCATTTCCAGTTTCTGTCTGTATTTTTAACTTTACTGATGTACAACTGCCCAAAAAATTATATATATTTAAGGCACACAACTTGATGTTTTGATCTAAGTATACATTGTGAAATGATCACCACAATGAGGCTGATCAACATATCCATCATCTCACATAGTTACGGTTTCTTGTCATAAGGACACTTAAGATCTACCCTCTTAGCAAATTTCAGATATGTAATACCATGTATTGTTAACTCTACTCACCATGCTGTATGTTAAATCTCCAGAATGTATTCATCTTGCATAACTGAGATTTTGTATCCTTTCACCCCCGTCTCCCCATTTCTCCCACCTCCCAGCCCCTGTCAACCCCCTACCACCATTCTACTCTGTGCTTCTGTGAGTCTGACTATTTTAGATTCCACATGTAAGTGGGATCATGTAGTGTTTGTCTTTCTGTGTCTGGTTTATTTCACTTAGCATAATGTCCTCTGGGTTCATCCATGTTGTTGCAAATGGCAGAATTTCCTTCTTGTTGAAAGATGAATAATATTCCATTGTATATTCATTATTCTTTATCCATTTTCTTTACCCATTCATCTGTTGATGAACATTTCAGTTGTTTCTGTATCTTGGCTATTATGAAAAATGCTGTGATGACCCTGGGAGTGCATATATATCTTTGAGATCCTGATTTCATTTCTTTTGGATATATACCCGATCATATGGTAGTTCTGTTTTTATTTTTTTTGAGGAGTCTCCCTACTAGCTGTAACAATTTAAACCCCAACAACAGGGTACAAGGATTCCCTTTTCTCTATCTCCTTAGTCTTGTCATTTCATATCTTTTTGATAATAGCCATTCTAACAAGTTTGAGATGATATCTCATTGTGGTTTTGATTTGCATTTCCCTGATGATTAGTAATATTGAGCACCTTTTCATGTATCTTTTGGCCTTTTGTATGTCTTCTTTTGAGAAATGTCCTTTTCCCATCTTTTAATCAAGTTGTATGTTTTTGCTATGGAATTGTAGGAGTTCCCTATATATATTTTTTGACATTAACCTCTTATCAGATATATAGTTTGCAAATATTTTTTTACCATTCTATAGCCTGCCTTTTCACTCTGTTGATTATTTCATTTTCTGTGCAGAAGCTTTTTAGTTTGATTGCTCATTTGTCTGTTTTTGCTTTCATTTCCTATGTTTTTGATCATGTCCTATCCAAAAATCATTATCCAGACAAATGTCAAGATGCTTTTACCCTGTGTTTTCTCCTAGGAATTTTACAGTTTCAGGTCCTATGCTTAAGTCTTTAATCCATTTTGAGTTGATTTTTGTATATGGTGTGAGATAGGAGTCCAAGTTCATTTCCTCTGTGTGGATATCCAGTTTTCCCATCTTCATTTATTGAAGAGATTATCCTGTCCCTATTACATGTTCTTGGCATCCTTTCAGAGGATTAGTTGACCATAAATGTGTGGATCTGTTTCTGAGATCTCTATTTTGCTCCCTTGATCTATATGTTTGTTTTTATGCCAGTACCATAGTGTTTCAATTACTATAGCTTTGCAACATATTTTAAAATCAGGAGGCATGATGCCTCCAGCTTTGTTCTTCTTGCTCAAGATTGCTTTGGTAATCTTGGGTCTTTTGTGGTTACATATGAATTTTAGGATTGTTTTTTCTATTTCTGTAAAGAATGCCATTGAAATTTTGATAGGGATTTTATTGAATCTGTATATCACTTTGGGTAGTAAGGATATTTTAACAATATTTTTCCAATCCCTGAACATAAGATGTTTTTCTATTTATCTGTGTCTTCTTTAATTCCCTTCATACTGTAATTTTCACTGTACAAATCTTTCACCTCTTTGGTTTAGTTTCTTCTATTCTTTTTGTTGTTTTGTAAATGGGATTTTCTTAATTTCCTTTTCAGATAGTTCATATTTGTGTATAGAAATGCCACAATTTTTTGTATGTTTATTTTGTGTCCTGTAACTTGACTGAATTTGTTTATTAGTTTCAGTAGTTTTTTGTATACTCTTTAGGATTTTCTACGCATATGATCATGTCATCTGCAAATAGAGATAATTTCACTTTTTCCTTTCAAATGTGGATTTTTTTTCTTGTCTAATTACTCTGGCTAGAACTTCCAGTACTGTATTGAATAGAAGTGGTGAGAATGGACATCCTTACCTGTTACCTTTACATATCTGGAGCAGAGTCCATAGGGAAATAGGGCTGCTTCAAGGACTGCAGCCAGGACCACAGTTAGCCAACTGGCCACTGGGGTACAGGCCTACCTTCTGAAAGCATTCTTTGTCAGTTTTAGACTCCACCAGAGTTTTGCAGCCTGGGTCCCAAGGCTCACACAAAGGTACTTTTATCGGTGGATGGCTGCCAAATTGTCATTTCTCTGGGGTTATGAATGTGAGGTACCTCCTATTCACCCATTTTGCTAACATCATTCCCTCCACCTGTACTTATACATTTTTTCTTTTTCCCTAATCAGATTTACCAAGAAATTACTTTCCCCTCAAATAAATAAATAAGCAAATAAACAAACTGAATATTTGATTTAAATATTAGTTCTGTTTATTTTATGAATTCATTAAGTTCTGTATATGTAATAATTTTCTAAATTAACTTTATTAATATCAGTATTTATTTTTGATAAAATTTTGACTTAGGTTACTGAGAGAAAAAAAGATAATCACTAAAAGATATTGTAAACAACCCAGAATAAAGTCATGTTCCCTACATGGTGATAGACAAGGTTGTATAATTATTTTTTTCCTTATCACAATGCCCACCAAGTTTGGCTACAAGATTACAATAGGTCACACTTGGCAACAGATTAACTTAGAAGGACAAGAAATATATCTTGCCAGCAGGCCAGTGTTAGTTACTTCTCTTCAGTGTGAGTTTTACTTGCAGAATTCATTTAGAATATAGATCACAGGCAAGAAGATGATACCCATATTGGGTGGGTGCAAAAGCCTATCTGGCTTAGAAGACTAATAATCCAAAGTAGTCAATACCTCTCATAACAACTCCAAAAGCACAATTTCCAGGGTCCCCAAAGACACAAGGCCAGCTATAAGAATTACTGCCCTCAGAGAAGCTCAATGACATGGTTTCCTTTCCTGCATTTACTCTTCTCCCGGTTCAGATGACATTTACTACTCAGGCGTCATTTTACATTCCAACTTTATTACATTTCCAAGAGAACAGAGCTGTAAATTAACCAAATTCTCATGCAGAATAGGTGTTCAGTTTGAAATACAGTTCCTATTATTTTTTTGCACAATTAAATATATACCAGTGAAACATTTTTTTATCCTGTCTATATGACTTAAAATTCCAACCTTAAATCCTATTTTCTTCTTTTGTTCTCCATATTTGCACAGGTAAAATATGGAAATTATGCTTTTGTATGGGATGCAGCTGTATTGGAATACGTGGCTATCAATGACCCAGATTGCTCCTTTTACACCATTGGGAATACTGTTGCTGATCGAGGATATGGAATTGCATTGCAGCATGGCAGTCCTTACCGGGATGTTTTTTCACAAAGGTAAGATTTGTGTGTGGTCCAAATAAGAAGAGAGGAAATATAGAAAAAGGAAAATCCACTTGGTTACCCCATTTAGTTTACTGCATTTTGTTTTCTTTGTTTGGAAAACCACAGTAAACAACAACAACAACAAAAGGGAATTACAAGTGGTTGTTCAATAAGACATTTCCTAAAGCGTGTACTAAAGTATTATTTTTCTCATAAAAAGGGAAAAGTTACTGCTGCATATAACTGGTTATTCTCAAAAAACTGATATACAAAATAAAATAAAAACTTAATTGAGTTTAGCCTCTGAATTTTTAGGGTCTAAAACTGTCATAGAGTTAACAAAGTTAATTCATTTCTAAAAACACCAAAGCATAAAATAAACTTCAGGACCAGGTGAAAGTTTTGAAGCACATACTGATAGGGATGTTTCCATATCAATTTTGCAAAGGAAAAGAGTAAAAATTTTAGAGTCTGTTATTGGTGTCAAAGTATATGTGAAACTTTGTCATGGAAATTTAGGAGACAATTTATTAAGAAATTATACTCATCCTCAAATCAGAATTTTCTATTATAAGTTGTTTAAGAAAGAAAATTTTAAAGTATATTTTATATTAATGATGTAGATGAAAGACTTGGGCCTGAAAGGAATTTACAAGATCACTTGAAAGAGAGCAGTACTGGGTAGTACTCTAGGTAGTACTAAGGCCCCAAATTTTAAACTATTTGAGTTGTATTCCTCCAAATTTCAAGATAACAAAAAGCCAGGCATTTTGTGTTTAACAAAACAGTCAGTAGTCCAAATTTATGTTATAACTCTTCTGTTAGCTAACTAAAAACCTAGGCCTCTCTCTTTATCAGCAAATGAAGATATTAAATTCACTCTAGGGTCCTACATTAGTCACCTTTTCTGTGTAGCAAACAACCCAAATCAGTGACTTTAAAAATGTTATTTCTCAGGACTTCCCTGGTGGTCCAGTGGTTAAGACATCGCCTTCCAGTGCAGGGGGTGCAGGTTTGATCACTGGTCAGGTAGCTAAGATCCCACATGCCTCGCAGCCAAAAATCCAAAACATAAAGCAGAAACAATATTGTAACAAGTTCAATAAAGACTTTCAAAATGGTCCACATTAAAAAAAAAAAAATCCTAAAAACAAAAGTTATTTCTCATTGATGGAACGTAAGGGCTGTGATTTGACTGAACTCTGCTGCGAGTTGCGGGTCCACTTTAGGTCTCTGTGCAGCTTCTCGTCCCAGGGACCACCATTGTTCTTCTACTTGTTGGAAGAGGCACACCATTGTTTTTATGAATTTAGAAGAGAGGATGGAAAGCATAATGGAATGAAGGGAATGCCAGGGTTTTATGGTAAAAGACCAGAAGAGAAGTTTAATGGATCCTTAACATGAACCAGGTCACCAGGAAAAGGACTGTTTATTCCTTAGTTGCAGTTAATTGGCTTTTTCTTCACTACAGACATTTTTTGTCTCCAGACCTGATTTCTGGGTCTTTTATGCCAAAGAAAATGAAGCCAATAAAATCAATACACAAACATAATAGCAATTAAAGAAATATTTAATCAATCACACCAAATGTTCTATTTCTTATTATCCATGTGGTGTTTTACCTTACAGAGATTTTAATTCTGAGTGAATATATTTCATTGAACTACTAAAACACAATATTAAGCAACGAGCATTATTTTTCCTTTGATTAGCATCATGGATGTTGACAATTTAAATTGTTCTTCACTGTGGAGCTCCTTAATAATGACACCCTGCATCCTAGTCCCCTGGACATCAGGAGGAAGAGAGAGGAAAGAAACATGATCTGGCCAGCCCCCCTCTATACACACGTGCAGCGTTAATCTATCACCTAAACTCTCTCCCTGAACCCAGAAAATATCTGCATTCATTCCCTTTTGCTATAGCCATCAGGGAAAAAAGAACTCCTTTTTATTAACTAATTTAAAAGTTATAGAGATCATCACACTTAATCATTGTATTATACTTTAGAAATTATTATAAATAGCTTTACTACAACAACTTATCCTGGACCACTGGTTAAACTAGATCACTGATTGCTCATGTGATTATATTCAGTGAAATGACAGTATTCAGAGTGATTTTTAATAAGTAAATACTAATTATATCTCAAGTAACTATGTGCCTATACCACAAATATTAGATATCAAAGTACTTTAATATGTAATAAATATTATATAATGATATAGTAACTACATTTATTATCTGCTATCTGCCCAATATCTTGTATGCTTATACGTTTTAATGACTTCAGAACAATCATATGAAATGTTGTCTATTTGTTTATTACACACTTGCATATTAGTGCACAGTTATTAGTATACAAGTACATACACTGAGTGGATGGTCCTGAGCTTTGGCAAGCATCATGTCAGGCATCAAAGGCATAGGCTGTAGTGACACTCTCACTTGTACAATTGTATGCGAGTGGACATGCACAGGAGTGACTTTTAAGGACCAATAAGTGCTACAATATATGACTGTAGATTTGGATAGAAGAATTTTGTTTCATTGTTCTCTACAAATACTAAATAATTTGGTAGCAGAAATTAAAGAATTTATATATCTCACCAGATATATGGGTCAGAGTACTAGTGTGGTGGGTAATGTTTACAATGAATTCTCTGACACTATTTGTTCATCAAATGTTTTCTGTGGCCTTTGTCTCATAATAGTTCTTAGTATAATAAAATCATCAAAAGTTGTTACATTAAACATCTATGAATGGAAGAGAACTGAATTTTTCAGAGTGATATCATTATGCTGTTAATAAAATTAGTTCCAGTGTTGATCTTAGAGCCTTAACTATTCATAAGGCTAAGAAGATAACAAAAAAATATTTATTGAGCATTTAGTACAAGTTCACCTCTGTTCTCAAATCTTAGTGGGTGTCAAGGAGTAACTAACTCATGAGTTTAATTTTATGCTTCATCAATAAAAGAGTCCCTTTTTGCCTATTGGCTGCTAACCCTAAACTTCGGGAATAGAACCACCCAGTGGCACAAAAACAAGGACATATTTCAAACTGCGTGGAGAATGATTTTGTTGAATTCATGGAGAGTGGCAAAGATGCATAAACAATATTGCAACCTAATCAGAGAATTTCAGAATTTTTAGAAATGGAATGAACAGTAGTTCCCTTGTTTACCAGGGATGTAACTAGTCCAAAGGGGTAAATAACTTGCTCAGAATCACAAAAAAGCAACAAAACTGGAAAGTTTTGAAATCTTCTACTTCTATGTTTAGTTTTTTGGTGTTCGTGCACCTTGTCTTCCCTTATCTTTGTTTTAAAAGCCTATAAAAATAATATAAAACATACTGTATAATGCTTACTGTGTACAAGACCCTGAGTTCTTACATGAGGTAAGTACTATTATTATCCTCATTTTATAGACACAGAAACTGAGACAGATGAAGTAAAGTAATTTGTCCAAGTTCACCAAGCTATTGAGTATTAGAACTGAGATTCAAATCCAGACATGCTGGCTCCCAAAATTGACGTACACTTTTAACAAACTGTGTTTTATTTATTGTCTTTCTGTGATCCAGTATCTTTTTATTGAGCACAGATTAGATTTCCAGGACAGGTTTTCCTTATCACATACTCTGATTTGTCAGAGTAACAAACTGTGTTTTAAATAAAAACTTAGAGATTGCCTCTCTTATCTCTCTCTCTTCCTCTCTCTCTTAGGGGCACAGAATAGAATTAATCATAACCCTGGATTTATGATGTTTTCATTATTTGTCTATAATTGGCTATTTTTATTTGTTTAGTTTTGAACTACTTGGATATAGTCTTTTTCCAGTGCCTACCTCATACCTGCATAGAGTAAGCATTCAATAAATATTTGATGAATGAATAAAAGATCTACCTAACTTTGTGCTGAAAGATGATCCTATTTACTTATAATCAAATACGTTGAGTATTTATCCTTTGTGCTTACTTGATATTAAAAAGTCTTCTATCTTCTCTTATCATAATAATTTTCTGTTTATCTTGGTTTCTCTAATTTTTCATACAATGATTAGTAAAACTGACAAGAAAGAGAAAACAAACATCACATGTCCACCTTTCTTTCCACTCACAGCTGTAAGAATTTTTATACTTTCATTCTCAAAAGGAAGGTAGAAAATATTTCTTTAACTTAAAATCATAGAGCCCTAATCCTTTTATTTCCCAACTTTCTAAGCACTTTGTTCCCTTTTCAGGAAGAGAAAAAAGCAGCCTCCACTGACTGCCTATAGCAACTCCAAAATAAGTCACCAACTGGCTTAAAGCTCTGCACTCAGTTGGCTGGAAGGATATAACCAGAAGTCAAACAAACAAATTAATTGTTTTCTCCTTAGACATACAAAATATATACAGTCCCTCCACTCTAAGAGCAGGAGTGACATTATAGAGATACATATGTCAACATTAAGTAATATGAACTTATACATTAAACTGCATTGTATAGACAATGCTGAAAAAATTAGAGTAAAGGAAATCATTGCTGAGTAGGATAGAAAAGATTTTATTAGACTTGAGCTGGAAGACTTCAGGGAAAATAGAATTTGGATATGGGGATGGGTACAGGTAAGAAAAACTCATTGAAACTCAGAAAAACTTGAAATAACAAGTGAAAACAGTCATCGTGTATTGAAAGGACAATGAGAAAGAACAACTTGACTGGAGAGAATGTTGGCAGGTGAATACAGGTAGAGAAGCGAAAATTAAATGTGATACACCAGAATGTTGATAGCTGCTGTCTGATAAGCATATACTGTGCTAAACACTTGATGTATTTCATATAATGCTCACCACAACTCTGTGAATTGGGCATTTATTAATTGCATTTATAAATTTGAGGAAACTGAGACTCAGAGTTAAGTATCTTACAAAGTCACAAATTAATGACAAGTAAAGCTAGGACTCAAACACAGCTTAGAGCTCGTGTCCTCACCAGCTTTGTGGGGCTCTGAAGAGAATATCTAGACAAAGGAGAATTTGAAGGGTCCCAGGTGCTGGGTTAGACAAAGACAGAGTTTAACTGAGGAAGGCCATTTACAAGGCGATTGTAGTTTTCCAGCTGTTAAGCAGTGAGAATATTCTCAATGAGAAGGAGAAAAAATTAGAAAAAAGGGACAGTTTGAAGAGGGATGGACAGGACTTGGTGGAAATCAGAGGAGTACATATAATCCAGGAATCTGAAAGGGAAAGGATGTGCAGATCCAAGTGGCCATAAACAGCCCACTCTTTTCTTCTCCTTCCAACTCTTATTTTTCCTTCTTGTTCATCTATTACAAGTTTTGTATAAGCTCTATTTCACCTCCAAGTAAAACCAACTGGAAAATTATTTCTAGAAAAGTAATGGGTATTTTAAAACAACAACATGATAATCCACTACTTAGTAGATACTTTGATATGTCAAACAATCTTCTGGCTTACAGATTTTTGTTCTACAGTTCCTCAAATCATGTTTATATATCCCTAGTAGTACTGTTCTTCTCTCTCACACACCAGATATTATTTTTTTAATTATATATACAGTTGACCCTTGAACAACATGGGTATGAACTGCTCAGGCCCACTCATACACAGATTTTTTTTAATAGTAAATACTATAGTACTACATGATTCACTATTGGTTGAATCCAGGGATGCAGAATGGCAGACATGGAGGAACCTCAGATAAGGAGGAACCTAGGATACCCCTATAACATAAGTTACATGCAAATTTGCTACTATGAGGAAGGTCAGCACTGCTAACCCCACATTGTTCAAGGGTCAACTGTATATACCAACACTTACACACACGCATGCGCGCACACACACAACGCTAAAACCAACTGATTTCATCACATTTACATTCTCTGTTCTAGATCAAGAAAAATAGATAGTTTAGATGCACATGTTTATATAAAGTAAGAAAATATGTTTGAGGAGCTGCAAAACCAGAGGGAACATTGAAGGTTCACTTTCAAAAGGAGATAGTAGAAGAAGATAATAATATATGTTTATACATATATTTTTATTTAAGATAATAATATACATTTTAACATTTAAATGAAGGAAATCATTTTCTTTTCTCATGTAATATGCATATATTAAACAAGGAATAGCCTCTGGAAACCACTGAAAGGAATGTACCATTCATATTTCAAAGCAATCCCCCTTTAAAACATTTGTTTTAAATTTAGAATGCTGAATTTAGGGAACTTCAATGAAAGAGAAAAAGGGAGGTAGCTTTTTGTCATTTTTTTTTCTGTTTCCTGAATCCTGATGGAGCTATTTTTATGACTAACATCCTGTGGGCTTTACCACTCACTCTGACTGCTGCTTCCAGTGGAGAACCAAAGTGATTTACATTTATTGCAGTATTTGGTCTAAATAAATGGAGGTATAAGTACAGTTGATGATGTTTCCAGTATGTGAATATTTCAAAAATATTTATCACGGCTTCCCTGGTGGCTCAGTGGTTGAGAGTCCGCCTGCCGATGCAGGGGACACGGGTTCGTGCCCCGGTCCAAGAAGATCCCACATGCCTCGGAGCGGCTGGGCCCATGAGCCATGGCCACTAAGCCTGCACGTCCGGAGCCTGTGCTCCGCAACGGGAGAGGCCACAACAGTGAGAGGCCCGCGTACCGCAAAAAAAAAAAAAAAAAAAATTATCATATATGCTACTATATGATTTGAGATTAGTTTTATTAATCTTGCAAAGCAGTAGCGAAATTTTAAGAAAATGACAATGCTTTACTCTTAAGCATATAGCATTCTCACTGCTGAACACAAACTCAGCCATCAGGCAGTGCAATCCCATGGAGTAGATTCTGAAGTGTTATGTGATTCTGTTTTCCTTGTACTTACATCATACAGCATTTGGGGAACACTTCATCCAAGGTACAAGAGAGTACCGTTTATAAACAAGAATCTTTATTAGACTTTTTTGAGAAAAGTACTGAGGTACCAAGAAGATAGATGACTAGTGCAATACACAAAGCAGTATTTCAGCTGGATAATGAATCTGCGACATTGGACCAAGCTGCTTTGCAAGAAGCAAGTTGGATTAGCCTTTTTAAAAAATAAGATTTGCGCTGTTTCTAGATCTGAGTGAGTATCATTTCATTCAAAAGGCAGTTGTTTTCAAAAAACATAGTTATTATAGCGGTATAAATTAGGTGAGTCTAAAGGCTGAGTTTTTAACACAACATCGCAGAACTTAAAACGATAAATGTGTATTGCCCTTCAAAGCACACATTCACGCACACACGTGGACGCACACGCACTCACGCACACACACACACCCCCTCCAGAGTCAATTGTAAGCCTCTCTCAAAAACACTCTTATTCCATTATACTTACATCACAGTTTTTCTATTCAAACGACCCATTTTACTCACCAGACTCAGCCCCAAGACATTTTTTACTGTTTGAAAAATTCAGTCTCCTTTTAAAGGGAAAATTTGATATCATTGAGGATAATCAAAAATGTGCTACTTTTTTATAGACCCTTAAAATACTGTAAGCATAGTAACAACATGGGAATACGCACATGGGCTCCCATGATAACTATGTTGATAGAAGAAACAACCTTAAAATGTGAGACGTGAATGCGACTTTGGCATGCATTTAGATGAACTCCCTAATTTTGCATATGTGCAACCAGGAAGGGAATTTGGGGGACTTGCCCAGAGTCTAAACCTTGGTCAGAACATGCCCTGGGGATGATAAGTCCAGGCTGCCAGTCCAGTGTGCCATCCTACTCTGTTCTGCCAATTCTCTTTGTTGAAAATTTTTAGCTCTAAAATTTACTAGTAAAAGAAATGTTTTAAGAAGCACATTTATATCTTACATAAAGGAGCCAGGGATATTACTTAGTAAATACCTTTAACAACTAGTACGTCTGTTTTTAAATTATCGTTACTTTATAGACATGCAGAAAAAGTAGCACAAGTGACGGATAGAATGCTATGGATTATGTTATCCTTAACTTATAGAGAAACTATACTACAGCCTAAGGTAATAGTTAACATTCATTAAAGGCTTACTATGAGCCAACCAGGTGCTACATAAGTGCCCTAACTATATTAAGTCATTTAATCTTCCCAATAACCATAAGAGGTAAATACCATGATTAACTTCCTTTTACAGATGAGGAAACTGAGTCACAGAAAAGCTGAGCAGTTTTCCAAGGACATAAAGCTAATAAGTTGCAGAGCCAGGTTTGAACTCATGCTGTCAAACACCGTAATGCCGTAGTTCCCACTAGCACTTCCCTAAACACGCACACCCCTGTGTGCCCCAGGGTAACAAGCATCCAAAGCGTCTTCATGCCTGCTCCTGGAGCTACTTCCTCTCACTTTAAGATACTGAATGGCATTTTAGTTCACCTGAAATTCAGGTAACTTTCAGAATCTTAAACAGCATGCCAACAGTTAGAGTCTCCCATTATGATGAGGGGGCAGATCCATTTGAAACTGAAGCCGCCTTGCATCAGCTGATCAGAAGTAAACAGTGCAAGTATTGAAAATTGAAAGCTGTGGGAGGATACTGTAATTATGTTCCCTCCCTTTTATCTTCTTTTGCTACAAAGAGCTTAAGACTATACTTGGCCAAAACTTGAATTCTTCCTTCATGGAGGTTTTCATTCATCATGACTTTTTAATGGGACAAATCCGTAATTGCCTTTTATCTATCTCATTTCATAGCTCTTTAAGCAGCTCGAAAAAACTAACTTCATAATTGGCCAGATTGACTAATCACATGTTGAATGCTTACTAATATGAAACAGAACCTACAGTCATGCCTCGGTATCCACAAGGGATTGGTTCCAGGACCTCCTTGGATACCAAAATCCATGGATGCTCAAGTCCCTTATGTAAAATGGCATAATATTTTCAAATAACCTACACACATCCTCCCATATACTTTCTTTTTTTCTTTTTTTCTGCATACTTTAAATCAGCTCAGGATTACTTACAATACCTAATACAATGTAGATGATATGTAAATAGTTGTAAATACAATGTAAATGCTATGTAAATAGTTGCTGGCATACAAGTAATTCAAGTTTTGATTTGGGGAACTTCCTGAAATTTTTTTCTAAATATTTTTAATCTTTGGTTGGTTGAATCCGTGGGTGTAGCATACAGAAGACTGGCTATACTATTTCTGGAACTAAATTATGGCTAAGATAAAAATATAAGATTTCCATATGGAATAATATTTATGAGTCTGTATAGTCCAGAATAATATCTAACAGAGGCAACAATGATTTTTGTTTTAATGAGTATAGTTCCTTGCTTTAACTTCAAACAGAAATATACCTCAAATCGTGCATTCACCTTTTTTCTTGATAATCCATTCTATACCTGTCACTTTATGAAGCTATTTATGTTTGAAATAATGTTAGTACCTACTTTAAATGATTGAAATTCAACATGTTTTTATTTTACGTATTACTGGTCTCAGAAAATGTATATAAAAATTGTGCCTTGATGATGTTCTTACCAATGTTCCATGGTAAGACAGGGAGATATGATGGGAGGAGCCAGCATCCTGAAACAAAGTGTGGTGGGATTTCTGTTCCGATAAGGTTTTCAGTCTTTTTCCAAAATAATGTTTTCCATAGTAATATTTTTATTCTGATGATTTTAGTCAACTTTTTGTTCCTTTTCTATTAATTAACCAAGATCTATATAGCACTCCCTATGAAAGTAAGCGCGAGCCTTCTAGGCAGTCTCTCATATTCTTTGAGCTAATCAACACCGATCTGACTAATATGAATCTCTTCTGTGTTTTTTAGCAACTGCAGACATTTGCCAAACAGATTACCTCCCAGCCAAAATATATTCAGTAGGGCGTTGCTGAGTACTTCATTAAGACTCATGAGACAGAACAGAGCAGAACCCAGGGGCTCTGAATGTCAGGACAAGCTGTGTGGATTATGATATGGAGAGTCATTGAAGAACTCAGTATAAAGACTAACCAGAATCAGAAGTATGCTTTCTGATCAGTCTAGAAAGAATGTGCACAATGAAATAAAAAAGGAATTAACTAGAAAGGAGGATGCCAGTAGGAAGCCATTACTATATCTATAATATAAGCTCCAAGAAGGCAGGGGCTTTTGTCTGCCTTATTCAGAGATTTATTCCAAGCATCTAGAAGAAAGCCTACCACATAGCAGATGTTTGATCAATATTAGTTGAACGAATGGGTGAATGAATCACTGAGGAAAAGTGAAAGACACGAACTAAAGACAATAGAAATGGAAGGAGACAGAGAGATATTGTAAGGGTAACGTTGGCCATTGGCTAGACACAGAGATGAAGGAAAGGGAAACCAAACATGGTTTTGAAATCCTTAGCCTTGCCCCAGATTGGAGATGGGGAAGTTATTCTCAGAAAAGAAGCCAGGAGCAAAAACTGGTTTGAGAGTGAAAGTGCTAAGTTTGATCTAGACATGTTGAGTTTGAGACACCGGACAATGATGCATCCATAGAGGGAAATGTAGAGACTATGACAGACAAATGACAGTGCGGGGTGAGAACTTGAGGGAGAGGCTGGAAGGATAGAAATAGGTTTGGACAAACTCTCCATTAAGATAATGAAAGCCAGAGACATAGCCCATGGAAAGGACATAGAGATAAAGAAAAAAAGGTTGAGGCCAAAACTTGCTTTCAAATGTCCCTTTTTTGCTTTTTTCTCCTTTCCATTCCACAGTCACTATCCTAACTGAATCTCAGCACACAGTGTCACGATTATCCCTTTCTCTCCAAACCTACTCAAATCTTATGTATTCTGTGGTTTCCAACTTCCTGACCCATCCTCAGCATAAGTCTTCCTAGCAAATTCAGCTCTAATCAAACGCTTCATTATGTTTCTATATTTTATCTTCTCTGTACCACATATGTCACTTTTTTGTTAATTAATCGTTCCTTGTGTTCATACTTTTTCAAATATGTTCTAAGTTCTTAGCTTGCAAAAAAATTGCAAAACTTATCTTATGCCTTTTAAAAATTTTTCCGTAATAAATAGTTATGTAGTACATATTCAACAGGTTCTTAAGTAATGTTTCAGGGGGAAAAGATAGTCCTACTCTCACTTGCAATTACTAACACAGGCAACTTACTAGAGAATAGGATTCATGTTTATTCATTCAACCAACAAATATTTGTTGAGCAGCTACTTAGTGCTTGATACTATTTTGTTTTTCTAGAGATAAAATAGTAAAAAAGATTAACAGGTTTTGCTTTCCTGGAGCTTACATTATTCTGGAGAGTTGAAGGAGGAAACATATGATAATAAGAGAACAAATAAATGGGATAATTTCTTATTGGAAAACATGCAATAAAGAAAATATAACTGAGACAGATAATAAAGATGGATCAGTATGGGTCACAGAAAACCTTTCTAGGGAGGCAATGTTTAATTACGTTCTTGAATGTAAAGTGTGTAGGAAGAGTATTCTGTGCATAGGTAACAACAGATATCAAAGCTCTGAAGTTAGAACCAGCTTGGAATGTTTAAACAATGACAAGGAGTCCAGGGTGGCTCAGAGTGAACAAACACGAGAATAGTATGAAAGGAGATTGAAGAGTTAGTTGAGCCCAGTTGTAGTATAGAACCTTGAAAAAACATAGTAAAGACTACAAATGTTTTCCAAATAAGAAAGGCAAGCCATTGGAATTTTTTAAAGAGGAGTATTTATTACCCCTAGTTGTTAAAATAAAGAAAAATATATGGTGGGAGGGAGGCCAGTAGAGGCAGTGAGCAAAAGTGAATGTAGGAAGATAAGTTAGGACTAGTGAAGATAGTGCAGGAGACAGATGATGGTGGTCAGTCTAGGGTAGTATAACTGGGATGGAGAAGAGTGACAGGTTCCAGCCTTTCACAGCTATGTGACTCATAGGACTGGCAAGTGGTATGAATGTGATGGGGGAGGCAAAGAGAGGAATCAGTATAACTTTTTCTTCTGAACAAATAAGTGGTACCATTAACTGACTTGGTCAAGCATGAACCAAAAGTAAGTTAAAAACCAGAAGAATTAAGACTTTGGCCTTGGGTTTGGTAAGCTTGATGATATTAAACTGGAACTTAGATTTTTGTGAAATTTAGGAAAGAAGACACAATAATAAGAATTCCAGTTTGACAGGTAGAAGGTGCTTGTTTTGAAAGACATACACTGGTTGAATTACATTTGGGTTTGATGATTTCAGAGATTACTTCAGTAGTAATTAGAAAAAGATGTTTAAATGATTTGTGATATCCACTGAACTGGGTGGGCAAAGAATAGAAGCAGAAAAAGATAGTCACCTTTTATAAAGATACTAAAATCTAGTAATAACAATAGCAAGTGATTTACTTATACAAACTCCAAGTTGTATTTTCTTAAGGAAAGAAATTTATCTCACATAGCAAGACGTCTAGCAGTAGATGTCTTCAAATGTGGTTGATTCGGAGGTTCAACGAGGGCAGTGTTTTCAAGGACCAAGGGTCTTTCCACCTCTCCACTCTCCATCCTTGGTGGAGTGAGATAAGACTGTCCTCAGGCTGACCTGCCTTGTGATGAAGGAGGCGCTTACAACAGCAATAAGGACAATGTGCTTCCGTGTTTCCATTCAGAAGAAGAGAATGAGCAAGCTCTCCTCTCAAGCATGAAAATCAATCTGTCCCTTCTGCTTAATTAGTTCATCTTAGGTCATATTTTTACCCCTGGAGTGAGCAGATCCCCTTGAGAACATATACTCATAGCTCAGACTGTCTATCTAATGGTGTGGAAGGGGTGCTGGAGAGTCAACTCTAATGTCCCTTACAGCAAATCTGAAAGAAGAATTAACAGATACTGGAGAATATAAGGAACAAAAGAGAAAGAATCAATACCCGTAATACGCATAAAAATACTATCATTTATTGCACGTCTGTTTTGTGCTGGTCATTCTTCTAAAACTTTCCTATAGACTGACTCATTTAATCTTCACAACACCCCAAGAGATAGGTGCTTTTATCATCTCATTGTATAGTCAAGGAAACTGACGTGTAGAAACATTAAGTAAACTGCTCACGTCATCGTTAATAAATGGCTGAACTGGGATTTGAACCCTGGCTCTGGAGGTCATGCCCTTAAACAGAAAGAGGTGTGATACCATAGACTCAATTGGAAAACTGTAAATAGGAACATGGGAAGGGGAGCCCCATGGAAAGGAAGAGTAGGCTATTCGTTTTACACGTGTTGAATTTGTAGTGACATCAAGAGTTCTACCTGAAAACTGTTGAAAGTATGAAAGGAGATTGGATAAACTGGAGAAGAGAGATGTAAATTTAGGATTTATCAATACAAAGGAACAAGGGGGAAAAAAATCAAGACCAAGTATGTGCAGCCAAAAGAGATCCAAGCCCCAAGGGTTGATATTAATTGTTGATTTCCTTCCACTTCAACAGCCAAGAGCTCTTCTTAAACAGCCAACGTCACTTTTTGTAACCGCTATGTTGATCATATTACACAATTTTTTTTACAATATAAAAACCGTATATATTTAAAGTATACAGTTTAGGTTTTGACGTATACACCTATGGAACCATCACCACAGTTAAGAAAATGAAGAAAAAATTTTTTTAAGTAGCACTAGGAAAGAAGTGACTTGAAAAGTGCCTAGTGAGTAATGACGGCAAATGACGCCGTCTCTATAACCTCAGAATCTACACCAGTCCTGAAACAGAGTTGGTGCTTGATAACTGTTTCTTAAATGAATACAGGAACTGCTGCTCTAGACTGCCTGCACCATGTTCATGGTTTCTCTAACAGCGGTTCTCAAACTTCAGCAAGCAACCAGATCCCCTGGTGGGCCTGATAAAACACAGATTTCTGGGCCCCAGCCCCAGAGTTTCTGACTCAGGAGGTGTGCTGATTCTTGTAAAACCTCACTGAGGGAAGGATTATTGTACCTATTTTATAGATTAAGAAACTAGGGTTTAGAGAGCACAAAGGAAAAATACTTTGGTGTTGAATCTATAAACCTAAATTATATAGTGGGCTAACCAGTTAAAGTTTTAACGTCTTTTTGCACTTCTTCCTCACTTCCTCTTGTTGAGTTCCTTCCACTTCAACAAACAAGAGCTCTTCTTAAACAGCCAACGTCACTTTTTGTAACCGCTATATTGATCATATCACACAATTTTTTTTTTTACAATATAAAAACTGTATATATTTAAAGTATACAGTTTAGGTTTGACATATACACCTATGGAACCATCGCCACAATTAAGATAATGAAGAAAAATTTTTTAAAGTAGCACTAAACATACTGCAAAAAGAACACTTGCTTACAGTATGAGATTTGGAATAAGACAAGAGAGCAGGTCTTTGTTGAACCTCAGCTGGGAATACATAGCACACAGTTTTTTAAATCCTTTTGTGGTTGTTCCTTTTGTCTCTCTGGAATCTTTGTCATTAATCAGCTGGTTTCTCTATAACTTGATCCAGTGTTTTGAACAGTGCTTTGCCTATAGAGACTTAACAAAATAATATTAACTGGTGTATCGGATAGAAGTCTTCCAGATTTTACCTAAGCCTACCTCCTAATTGGCCATTATCTTTATCCCAATAAAATATTGCAATATCTTATTTCTTTTCTTTTGTTAGCAAAAGAACTTCTTGAAAGTAGAAACTTTGCCTCTTATAGTCACTAAACTTTATCCAGTTTTCAAGGAAGGTGAAGAAAAATTTACTAATAAAATAGATTTTTTTTTGCTTATAGAAGGAAAACAGCAAGTTCCCTACTATATCTCCAAGGCTATATTCCTAGTGTTTTCCCTCTGCATGACATCATAAAGTCCACAGGCCCCTTGTTAACCTAAAATCACACAGCCATAGACTCTTGAAACTAAGAGTCATAATTTGTCATCTGTTTCACAACCATCTTTATCCATGTCGTGAGGAAACGAAATCCCTGAGATGAGAGATTAATGCGCCATAGTCATATAGTTATAACCTGGCAGAGTTGGAGTTACAGAAAATTCCAGATTTCCCTATCAGTCTTGTGTACTTTCTTCTGCCCCTAAAATCCTCATCTAGTTCCAAAACTTTGAGATGTCTGAAGGCAAAGTAGATATGTAAGCTTTGAATCAGGCCCTATGAAGACAAAAAGGAAACGGAAGCGGTAAAAAAGATCCCATAAGGTTCTTCTTGTCTAACTTCTCCCCACCTCTCGCAGCTCATCCCGTACCTCTCTCTTCCCCACTGCCTGTATCCCGAGGTACAGGCCTGTTCCTGGGGCCTGCTTCTGCCCCAGGGCCTTCATTCCTGCACTCACCTCTTCTTTAACTCCTACTCTACTTCCCGCCTCAGTTTAAATGGCCTGCGCTTAGGTGAAATCCAGTCTCTTTTGTCCACTTCCAGTGCCTTTCCACAGACAGATGCCAGCTCTGAATACATGTTCACTGGCCCATTGTAAAGTGGAAAAAAAAAGGGGGGTGGACAATGTAGTCAAATCTTAATGAATTCAGTTTAAAGAGTTGTCTTTTGTTCTGGGATTATATCCATCTTATATTTGGAGAATTAAATATCCTATCATTTAGGAAATGAGCACAGATTTCTTTTAATGTCCTCACTTAAAATAAAGATTGAGCAACCTTGGTCAAATCCCCTAAATATTTTTTTTCTGAAATTTAAAAGTCAGAATTGCATATCCCTTACTCAAAATGACTGTGGAGGAGCAAAGGTGGAGAAGAGGGACAAAAAAAAAACCCGTAATAAGTATGTAAGCAACTTGTACACAACCTCCAGTCTTATTTCCTTTTTAAAGCAACTCAGTGCTTTAAAAACTCAGAGCTGTTTCACGGTACTATGTGAAGCACAGGCGTTTCTAAGCTCATGCTGCTGACTGCTTTCACATTCCTTACATTTAAAAAAAAAGTTCCTTTGGGATGTTTTATGCAGAATTCTGTGTCCTACTTTAAATCTAAGAACTTTTTGTACACAACAGAGAGGCTCCACAATGAAACACCTGGTCAATGGCAGTATAGAATTCTTAAGCTTTCCTTTCTTCTGTATTTTTACACTTTGGAAATCCATGCAACTGCCATCAGGCAGAACATGGAATGGGGGACCTTACATTAACTCAATATTCCCAATTGTATGCCTATTTCGATAGAGTCACACCACAGGACCCATATGAAAAATAAGTTTAAAATGCAATAAAAATTTTAAGGGATTCCCTGGCGGTTCAGTGGTTAGGACACAGCGCTTTCACTGCCAGGGCCTGGCTTGGATCCCTGGTCGGGAACTATGATCCTGCAAGCCGCGCGGTGTGGCCAAAAAAATAAAATAAAAATACAATAAAAATTTTAAAGTTAACCTAAAAGGAAAATTCATGCTGAAATCAGTGGAATTAGCCATATATGGTATACCTAATATGTTTCAAGTTAATGTAAATTGATTTGAAAAGAGAAGAAAAAAACACAAACTAGCAATGCTTCATCCACCACCTGCTGTGTGCCAGACACTATGGTAAGCAGTGGATCTATAGCTGTGAACTACACACAGTCCCAGCCTCCAAGCTGCTTACTCTCTAGAAGGAAAGGTAAAAAAGTAAAAGGAAGGGCTTCCCTGGTGGCGCAGTGGTTGCGCGTCCGCCCGCCGATGCAGGGGAACCGGGTTCGCGCCCCGGTCCGGGAGGATCCCACGTGCC
>NC_041220.1:14271567-14283312 GCF_002837175.3 Physeter macrocephalus
CAACGGGAGAGGCCACGACAGTGAGAGGCCCGCGTACCGCAAAAAAAAAAAAAAAAAAAAAAGTAAAAGGAATATTTTCTGTTCAGTGTGATTTGTGTTCTGGGCACACAGGCAATACATATAGAATTCTGGTGAAATGTATCAGGAAGGGGAAACGGATGCTGAACAATTTAAAGAGCAATTGAAGTCGGTTGATATTATGAGCTGAATTGTGTCTTCCCAAAATTCCTTTGTTTCGGTTCTAATCCCCAGTACCTCAGCATGTGATTGCATTTGAAGATAAGGTAATTAAGGTTAAGTGAAGTCACTAGGGCAAGCACAATCCAATCTGATTGATGACCTCATAAGAAAAGGAGATTAGGACTCAAACCCATACAGGAAAGACCATATGAAGATACAGTAGAGAAGCCATCTAGCCGCCAAGGAGAGAGGCCTCAGAAGAAATCAACCCTGCTGACTCCTTGATCTAGGACTTCTAGCCTTCAGAACTACAAGAAAATTAATTTCTGTGGCTTAAGCCCCCCGGTCTTTGGTACTTTGTTATGGCAGCCCTAGCAGATTAATACAGTTGCTGAAATAAAGTACATACTCTACGACAGAAGGAACAGGAGGAAGAGACACCCTGTGGACTGAATATGACTGAGGGGGTGGCAGGAAAGGAGCCTAGCGAGGTGCACGGGGGGTCACGGGGGGGAATCTCTGCCACCTCCACCACGGCCTGAGAAGCCTGGTCAAGGAGCTCAGGCTCCATCCTGAGGTGACAGGACACCGTCAGAGGCTTTTTACGTGAGATTAGGTATAAAAATCTTACATTTTATAAACTGTGCTCCGCCTGCAGTGTTGATTATTGATTATCTGGAAGCAAGACTCTAGCAGCTGAGAGACCAATATGAAATTCATTGTAGTAATCCAAATGAGAGATGATAGTGACCTAAAATACATTGAAATGGAGAAAAAAGTCATCTTGAGACATGAAAGAACCAAGTGGAACAAAACAAACAAAAACAGCTATAGGACAAAAGATGAGGACAAAGGTGTTAGAACAATCTCTGGGCCTCCTCCACAGCTATGACATTTCCACCCCAGTGGTTAAGTCTTCTCAAAGTAGCCACATTTATACTGGCAGAGAAGGCAAATTCCATTTTTATGAGTTAATATATTTGGCAACATCTCCTAAGGCAGCTGCCAACACCAGTGTATCTCAGGCTTGGACTCTTGAACTCTGAGATGTGAGAACGCTAAATTCATTCACACTTCTAAAAAGAACATGGATTGAGGCATATTCTATAATACCTATATTTATAACACTGCCCAGAAGTGTTCTATTTTGTATGTGTGAAAATTGCCAATGGAATGTTCGCGAACCCTCTTAATGTGTACCTCTAGCCTTGACATCCCTGAGGAAGAATAAACTACGTTCTAAATATATAGCTAGCTAAGAGAAAGAAGTAGAGGGGAAGAGAGAAGAGGAAGGTGGGAAAATGGGGGAAAAGAGAGAGAGGTTTCTGGCTTGGGGTGTTTTTTTTTGTTTTCCACTATTTGACTGCTTTGTCAAGCTCTCTCTAAACAGCCTACTTTTAGTGCAAAAGGATGTGGCTTATCTCTTGGATGAGAGTCCAGTCCCTGCGGAGCCTAGATGAAATCGATGTTTCTGATTTTATTAGGGGCTTTGCACGAGGGTAAACAGGAGTTAGCAAGAAATAATGTAAAGTCAGGGAGTCTCAACACATGTGAAAACTTTATTTGCCATCTTTGCAATGTTCAAATATTAGAAGGATTTATTTTTATTATCCCTTTCTTCAAAGTACTCCATTTTAAATGTCAGTAAGCTTTTAAAAATCAGGACAGGTTTTAGCAAATTGCCAGTCAAGGCTTTTTCTTTCATTTCCTGGGTGTTTCTTAATAAGTGGGTTTATTGTAGCTCAGATGTCTGTCTGTCCAGCAGCCAACCTGAACCATCCTGTGTTCAGTGATCACATCCTCTCTCTTATCATATTTCCCAACTGCCCCTTAGTGCTTTGTCTTTTCCTTCAACACTGTGTGACTTCTCAAACCAGAAGGTTTTCAAGGGAACATCACTTCATTGTGCTTCCTGAGGAAGCCCAAGTACAAAGAAATGATAAAGCTCTGGCCCCTGCTTTATTCATAAAACACTTTGCAAAGTCCATTTAGTAATTTGCCATTGTAACCACTGGCACCCAGAGCTTTCAGGGCCCGCTTCTGACACTGTATTTAGTTCATTCTTTGACTGTTCAGCTGAAACTTCCATTTGTATGCATTTATTCTGCTTCACACATTATGTTATCAGTCACTTTCAATATTTCAAAGTCACAGCAGGCTTTTTCTGACACACATTTGTCAGAATGAACTGCCTTGATTGCTATTATTATAGACTACAGTGCCTGAGTAAGGGGAAAAGCAAATATAGTACCAGAATATTGAAACTGCCTGATAAAACAATAGATACAAGAGAATAAAAATAGAATAAATGCATATAAATGGATGCTTTAAAAGGCCAGGAAAATGTAGGACTATAAAATAGGCATATAGAGTTTAAAACCCATGAAGAAAAATGTAACAAAAAATTTTTTGAAGAAGATAAGGAGCCGATTGAAAGTTTCACTGTCCCAGTGTTGGCAAATTAAGTGGATATTACATACTTCTTTTCAGTAATCAGGGATTCAAATAGGCTCTATTTATGGATGCCGCCTTTGAATTTTAGCATGAAATCTACTACTGAATAACAAAGAACATTAAAAAATACACGCTTCAACCAAAAATAAATTTAATGAAAGCTATAAGGAACTAACTGGAACTCCAGACCCATTACTGCTTTACTGTTCTTGATAGACTACTAAGCATGTCACCCAGCAGAAGACCTGTGTCCTATTTGCCTGCACTTTACTTCACTTTTTGCCTTTAACCGGACTTCAGAACTGCATACTAAAGAAGAACCATGGAAATCGATTTTAGAGGCACAGAACACCAGTATCTAGGGGTGGGCCTCCTTAGAAATCCTTAGATTTCAAGTCGCATAAAAAATGAAATAAAAAATAAGCCACAATAATTAGTATACCAAATATCTTTTCAAAAGTGAATTAATAGAATACAGAAATCCGAAGCGTTTTAATTAATGCCAAAGGTGAGAAAAACAGAAAAAGCTAAGTTATATTGCTCTTTTCTTTAGGACATTTATATAGCTTTATGAATTTACCTCAGCTCATACATTCCTCAAGATATTTTTCTAAAGTAATATTCAAGAAATTATGGTAGATGTAGAAAACGTCCATCTAACAGACCCACAGTTTGGAAACCCAAAATTATAAGAAAGTATAAACCACCCCCCAAAAGTAGCCAAAAGATCTACGTCATTATCTGTTTACTCTATTTCCAGAAATAAGCTCTAATTCCTTCTAAAGAAATTATGTTTAATCTGAATGTTCTTTAAAGCCCTGAAATGAGGGATTGCTATTTTAATTCTGCTTGAATCCTTATAATTAAATGTCAAAATCACATTTAAAAAATTTTAGGCAGATTAAATTATTCTAATTCTCTCATCATCTCACCTATTCATTGTCATGAACTTTTTACAAATATTAATAGTTTTAGGTATTTATTGATTCTTCAGGGATCATCTGACTATTAGCATAACTCTAGATTTATATGCAGAAAAGATTACAGTGAAACACACACTGATAGAATTCAGAAATATTTTTTAATTTGAGAAATATGTTTATTAGCATAATTTCAGTATTCATAAACAAGTATTCTAGTAAAAGAATACCCACAGATATAGAAAACACACTTATAGTTACCAAAGGAGAAAAGTGGGGAGGGATAAATTGGAAGTTTGGGATTAACATATGCACCCTACTATATATAAAATAGATAACCAAAAAGGACCTACTGTATAGCACAGGGAACTATACTCAATATTGTGTAATAACCCATAAGGGAAAAGAATCTAAAAAAAATAGATATATATTATATATAACTGAAACACTTTGCTGTACACCTACAACTAACACAACATTGTATATCAACTACACTTCAATTAAAAAAATAATAATAATAAAGCAAAAAGAAATACCCTGTAGAATATTAAAATAAGTCTTGAGATTTTAAAATAAAAAAGTCATGATGACTCAGAAAGTTTACATAATATATCATAAAAATATTTTAAATACATAGCCACATAGCTTCACTGTATCCAACAAATTTAATGCATTAACAATTTTGTTAAAATATCTATTTTATTTTATACTAATAAGGATAATTATTTCTATATGGCAATCATTTCTCTCTGAGGGGGAAAAAAAGGTTTACTGCAGTCAGTAGTCATTCTAGTAAAGTGTTTCTCTTCCTAATTAATGTGTTCGGAGGGATAAATATATTCTGTTTATGTGCAAAAAATTTAAATTCATTTTCCATTGAAGAACTAAATATTTTCAATCTTAATTACATTCCACAATCTATGGAGATCTTAAAAATAACAAGTGCCGTAAATTGTGAAGACTGGGGGACTTGAAAGACCCCTAAAATGTATTAAGTGATTTATTTGTATTAATTAACCCAGTTACTACTTTTGAAAAATCATTATGTTAGCTTAGAATGGCTACAAGTGATTGTTATAAATAAAATTAATTTAGTCTGTTCATCAACATGCAACACCTTTATCAAATAAAACAAAGTATATGCAGATTACGCAGTGGAAATTTTAAGGTAAATCACCAATAAACAGAAAATTGAGATTTTTAGCAGATTTGTGCATTACAAAATTAAATGCCTCATCTGCATACACATCACACTTTCCACCAACTCATACACCCTCCTTCACACACACACACACACACACACACAAACACACACACACTGCTCACTACATTCCACACCTCCAGTCATCCATGTCCCTCCCTATATTTGATCCATAATTACCAAACCAAAAAGGACAGCTCTGAAAAGGTGAGGCAACTAATTCTAGCTGCCGTTTCAATAAAATATCTCGTAAAAAGTTCAATTTTTATTAGACCTTTTTACACTACCCAGTGCTTCAGAAAAGTTCGTATGATCAGTTCTTTGTTCAGGTAGTTTTGAAGGTGTGATTTTTCCCATAGATGTGTTACTGTCCCAGGGGGAGAGAGGTTTCAGTATATTGTCAGTTGGTGTGCTTTGGGCCTGTGGTATGTGTAGAAGTCTGGCCTCTGAATACCTCTATCTAGGGGAATATACATTGAAAATGACAACACCTATTTAAAAATAAGAAATTCTTCTTAACTAGCCCTATCTTCATGTGATATTTTATTCATATTCTTATCCCCTTTCATATACTAATATTTCTTTATAATTCTGTGCTTCTGCTTCTTTCTTGTTTGTATCTTAGTAGAAACTCATTTAACGTATCCTTATAGTAATTATAATAATACTTTAATGTGTTTAGAATATTGTAAATCATATATAACACTTAGGACATTGTATGTGTTTACAGACATTGAGTGAACACTGACATTAACGGTAGGTCAACCAAGTGACTTTGCGCCCATTATGGACGCAGAGATCCCACCGAACCATACAATTTTTCTGTGCTACCAGTATTCCATCGTGGCAGTATTTGATTTGGTAGGACAGAAATGCCTTCTACCATAGTATCTTTCCTGGATGAAAAAAATAAAGATGGCACACTCTTTAATTCAACCATATTCTCAAAGGCTTAAGCACAGATTTAGGGAAAAATATCTGATCTCTCATTTCTAGTCACCCCCGCCCCGACTTCAAAGAACTCATATCCAGAGCACTGGTTCTTATTTGTTTGTTTATTTTCTGGGATAGAGTTCTTATTCAAAATGTTCTACTTAAGCGTCTCCTTGGGGGACTATCTGGAAGGTACACTGAGGGTGGAAATCTATAGTTGGATTGCCCAAGGTACAAACTTCTTGTAGAACCTAAACAGCTGCCACTTTACTTTTGAGGGCGATCAGGATGTTCATTAGTAACTGAGTTGAAGCAGAGAGGAACTTCATTTGTACCGAGTCAGTGACCTGGATCGTTTTCAGAATGAGTATTGAGCTGAAATGGACCATTCATTTCTACTTCCACTGGGATACTGTACCAAAAGGTTGTGGCTCTTACCTTCCTCTAACAGTGATAGGGATTTTCAGGAGCAGAAAACAAGGCTTTATGTTTGCCATTTGTATCTCAGGGTAATTTTTTATATGATTTTAAAAGAGCATGAGATAAACCCTGTATTTTAGGCTAACCTATGGGATGGATTCCAACTCCTTCATTTGGTAGGTAATTGAAATATGATGACAGTACACTGTGGTGAATCAAAGGTTTCCGAAGTGGAGAAGGAGATAAAAAAATAAACAGACAGATCTGGAGCATGGTCAATAGAAGTTGGTATAAAGTTGTAGGAACTTCAGTAGTTATTAAAGTGGTGTTACTGTTGAGTATTGAAATAATACCACTTTAAACATTTTAATAGCAAAAGCCTATATAGGGCATACGAGAGCCAGGCACTATTCAAAAAGCTTTATGTATGTTGTCATTTTTGTCCTCACAGCTACGCTATTTTACAGATGAAAAAACTGGAGGTTACAAAGAGGTTAAGTGACTTTCCCAAGATCATACAAGTAGCACGTGATGGAACTGGTATTTAAACCTTGACAAGTCTGGCTCCAGAGTCGGTGCTCTTAATCACTGTACTCTATTACTCGTCTGGAAAGCTGGTGAAATAGGCCACCAAGATTAGACAGGTGGTCCCCAACACGATGGTTCAACTTACCAATTGTTCACCTTTATGGTGGTGCAGGCGGTATGCATTCAGTAGAAACCATACTTGGAATTTTGCGTTTTGTCTCTTCCTGGGCCCTCGATAAGCAGTGTGATACCCCCTCGTGATGCTGGGCAGCAGCAGCAAACCACAGCCCCCAGTCAGCCGTGCATTCATGAGGGTAAACAACCGATACACTTAAAACCATTCTGTACTCATACAACCCTTCTGTTTTTCACCTTCAGTACCATATTCAGTAAATTACATGGGATATTCAACACTTTGATATAAAATAGGCTTTGTGTTAGAGGATTTTGCCCAACTGTAGGCTAATGTTAAGTGTTCTGAGCGTGTTGAAGATGGACTAGGCTAAGCCATGATGCTTAGTAGGTTGAGTGCATTAAATGAATTTTTTTCTTTAATTTTTATTTTATATTGGGGTATAGTTGACTTACAATGTTGTGTTACTTTCAGGTGTACAGCAAAGTGAATCAGTTATACATATGCATATATACATTATTTTTCAGATCCTTTTCCCACATAGGTTATTACAGAATATTGAGTAGAGTTCCTTGTGCTTTACAGTAGGTCCTTGTTGATTATCTATTTTATATATAGTAGTGTGTATATGTTAATCCCAAACTCCTAATTTATCCCTCCTCCCGACCTTTCCCCTTTGGTAACTGTAAATTATTTGTTTTTGAAGTCTGTGAGTCTGTTTCTGCTTTGTAAATAAATTCATTTGTACCATTTTTTTAGATTTCAGGTATAAGTGATATCATAAGGTATTTGTCTTTCTCTGTATGACTTACTTCACTTAGTATGATAATCTTTAGGTCCATCCTTGTTGCTTCAAATGGCATTATTTTATTCTTTTTTATGGCTAATATTCCATTGGATACATGTATCACATCTTCTTTGTCCATTCCTCTGTCGATGGACATTTAGGTTGCTTCCATGTCTTGGCTATTGTAAATTGTGCTGCAGTGAGCAATAGGGTGCATGTATCTTTTTGAATTATGGTTTTCTCCATATATATGCCCAGGAGTGGGATGGCTGGATCATATCGTAGTTCTATTTTTAGTTTTTTAAGGAACCTCCATACTGTTCTCCATAGTGGCTGTACCAGGATTAAAGGCATTTTTGCTTTACAATATTTTCAACTCAAGATGGGTTTACCAGGACATAGCTCCATTATAAGCTGAGGAAGATCTCTAGTTCATTCAGTTTCTAAGTTGCTATTGTGATTTATAATGAGAAATATATATTTGGTCTTCGTCTGGCACAGGGCTCCTAGAACTCTTGAAATTTCCTAACTGATGAGAGCAAAAAAGGTACCTTTTATTCTGTTAATGAGGTGACTTTGGGACTGCACCTATGGATGGGAAAGTGGTTGCCAAGAAAACCATCTCTGTGTTTGGAAGGTTAGAACTTTCAGTCCCATCCCTGAGACATCTGTGGAGGGTAGAGAAGCTGGAGGTTGAATGAATCACCAATGGCCAATGATTTAATCAATCGTGCCTATGTAATGAAGCCTTCTTAAAAACCCAAAAGGACAGGACTTCCAGGTTGGTGAACATGTGCAGATTTGGGGAGAGTGGTGCACAAAGAACATGGAATCCCCATACCCTTTCCCCATCCCTTGCCCTGTGCACCTCTTCCATCTGGCTGTCCCTGAGTTACATCCTTTTATAATAAACTGGTGATCCAGTAAGTAAACCATTTCTCTGAGGTCTGTAAGCTACCCTAGCAAATTAATCAAACCCAAGGAGGGGTGTTATTGGAAACCCCTATCTATAGCCAGTCAATCAGAAGCACAGATGACAACCTGGACTTGCAGTTGGCATCTGAAGGGACACGGGGGCAGTCTTATAAACTGAACCCTTAACCTGAGGAATCTGATGCTATCTCCAGGTAGATAGTGTCAGAATTGAGTTGAATTACAGGACACCCAGCTGGTGTTTGAAAATTGCTTGTTGTTATGGGAAAAAAAAACCCACACACACTCACATCAGAATCGGAGACCAGAATCATTCAGTTGCCTCCAGGGAAAGAATTACTCATAAGGGATGTGGAGTCTCAGCCCAATAGCAACGTCCTCGTTATCAGGGGCCAAGAACAATTTTAGTATTTCATCATACTCAGTCTCCAGTGAATTTTTTCAAATAGGAAATCTGAACCAAGCAAGTAAAATAACTATCTTTACCCAAAATTTGTGCAGGAATTCGAGAGCACATGTTAACAAAGCTTTTCGACCAGTTAACAGAGAATGACACAATGGATAAAGTATTCTCCTCACTTCTATGGAGACCCCAGGGCACTGGAGCATTCAGTGAAACAAAGGCACTAGCAGACATAAGGCAAAGCCCACCCAACAACAGTAGCAGACCTCAGAGCAGAGAGACAGTCTAGCACAGCAACCTAGACAGTAGCCTGACAGCAACTACTGGGTGGAGGAGGCACATTTATCAGACTTTTAGGTCTGAAAGCCTTAGGATCGGGCAAAAAAATGCAAGAATTGGAGAACTGGCTGCGAAAACTACAGGAGTCCATGGAAAACTTTCACAAGTTATTCCCAAAGCGAAAGGGAACTTAAAGATGCTGGAGGTCTCACACTTATGGGTGGGGATGAGCCAGATGACTACTTCTTGTATTCAAAAGTGTTATCACACCTTCCTCCCTCGTCGGTATAGGCTGAAGGAAAAAAAAAACAGATTACATATGCATCCACAAATCTTAATAATCTTTTCTGTATATTTTATGGATATGGTCATCATGTCATATTTAATTTAAAAAATGTCATACATACTAAAATTCAGTTTGTCAAAAAGAAAGATCTGAAATGAAAAGATAAAATGTTAATTTGTTAGATGTCATGCCTTAAAAAGGGGTGATGGGTGGAGGGTTATATTCCATTTTTTAAGCTTTTTAGATTTTGCGTTTTGCCATAAATTTCTTCACACTAGATGACTGGCAGACTAGACTAAGACATCAGGAAGAGGAGAGGTAATGAAGATTCATAGGCAGAGTGCAGACCCAAATTTAGCTGAGTCATCAGTGGGAATTTCCATTCCTTTCTCAATCTCTTTTAAATTTTAAATTAGACTTCACGATTAAGAAGGCTCAGTACTGAGGATGTAGAAACTAGTTCTCAAATTGAAAACCTTATCAAGATAAGAGATTTTACCCTTTTGTACTATATGATTTTAAAGGCTATAATGGCCTCTTTTCACAATAGAATCTCTGATTTACTAAAAAGTAGCTTTAATATATGACTCATTATTTTACATTTACAATACCAGCATTATTATGATAATAGTGTCAAAAATAATATCAATGATTCTTCTTTTTATGATCCAGAGTTGGAGGTCTTTGGAAAAAAAAGAAAAAAAAAGAGGACTCTGGAATAATTAGAGTTGAATTTTAGAAAATTATCCATATGAATTATTTCTAACAAAGGGTATTCTCATGTGACAAGCAGGGGAATCTTGTATTTCTAGCTACAATTACTCATTGGTTTAATGTCAGAATACTATCTCAGTCAAAATAGCTCCTATATATGTAAAATTATTGTTATTTCCCAAATTATACTGTTTTTTCAACTGAAACAATGTTTAAATGCTGTTATTTTGACTTGCCAGGAGGCACAGGTAGTCACCTAAACAAGTTTCATTTTGCAAGGCAGTGCTTACAGTCAGAAAAAAAAGAACATTTTCTATAATTTTGTAGTGAGAGAAAAAAGTAAGAAAGACACTGTGTAATTCAAATGGTTATTTGTGCATTAGAAATTACTGTGGACTAAATAACTTGTTATACACACCACTCTATATAAAATAGATAACTAATAAGGACCTACTGTATAGCATGGGGAACTCTACTCAATACTGTATAAATGGCCTATATGGGAAAAGAATCTAAAAAGGAGTGGATATATGTATAATTATAACTGATTCACTTTGCTGTACAGCAGAAACTAACACAACATTGTCAGCTATACTCCAATTTAAAAAATAAATAAATAAATAATTTATTATTTGAGTTGAAACACCTATCAAGAAGTGGGAGAAATACTCTTTATTGAATGGGCCAGTAGACATGCACCTGCCCCTCAACTTGTAAGCAAAAGGTTTTTTGTGTGTGTTTTTTTGATTTTTCTTTTCTCTTTTTAAACACCTTTATTGGAGTATAATTGCTTTACAATGGTGTGTTAGTTTCTGCTTTATAACAAAGTGAATCAGCTATACATATACATATATCCCCATACCTCCTCCCTCTTGCGTCTCCCTCCCACCCTCCCTATCCCACCCCTCTAGGTGGTCACAGAGCACTGAGCTAGTCTCCCTGTGCTATTTTAAAGTTAAACACACCAGCTATAAATCAGACCAATATTCAAACAATTATGTTGTATGTAGAACACCTTCATAAATGTCCACGTGACATATTAAATTTGATCTAACTGAAACTAATATCCAAGAATGAGACAGATCACTTTTCCACCAGTAGTACCTAACTGATATGTTAAATTGGATACTTCTTAAACAAAACATCGAGTACTATTTAATACTATAAAACAAAACATTGTAGTGAAATTTTTACTTGCATCTGGAAAAATGTCTTAAAATGATAACTTGGGCCTTCTTAAGTAACTTTTGTTTTTTAGGAGATCCAAATTGGGGTAACAGAAGTATTATTAGTGGTATCCTAAGAAGAATTTTTTATACATTAAACATATTCTATTACTATAGTTCTATAAACAATATTTACTAGGGTCCATTTACCTCTGAATGGCTCAATACTGGACTAGATAATGAAGTATTCATTATTAACATCACTATCTGGTTAGCAAATAATGATCTGCACAATTTATCTATATTCTATATAATTTTTTTAACATCTTTATTGGCGTATAATTGCTTTACATTGGTGTGTTAGTTTCTGCTGTATAACAAAGGGAATCAGCTATACATATACATATA
>NC_041220.1:14283522-14286721 GCF_002837175.3 Physeter macrocephalus
AACATCTTTATTGGAGTATAATTGCTTTACAATGGTGTGTTAGTTTCTGCTTTACAACAAAGTGAATCAGTTATACGTATGTTCCCATATCTCTTCCCTCTTGCATCTCCCTCCCTCCCCCCATCCCCCTCCCTCCCCTCTAGGAGGTCACACAGCACCCAGCTAGTCTCCCTGTGCTATGTGGCTGCTTCCCACTAGCTATCTATTTTACATTTGGTAGTGTATATAAGCCCATGCTACTCTCTCACTTCATCTCAGCTTACCCCTCCCCCTCCCCATGTCCTCAGGTCCATTCTCTACGTCTGCCTCTTTATTCCTGTCCTGCCCCTAGGTTCTTCAGAACCAATTTTGTTTTTTTTAGATTCCATATATATGTGTTAGCATATGGTATTTGTTTTTCTCTTTCTGACTTACTTCACTCTGGATGACATACTCTAGGTCCGTCCACCTCACTACAGATAACTCAATTTCATTCCTTTCTATGGCTGACTAATATTCCATTGTATATATGTGCCACTTCATCTTTATCCATTCATCTGTCGATGGACACTTAGGTTGCTTCCATGTCCTGGATATTGTAAATACAGCTAAAATGAACATTGTGGTACATGACTGTTTTTGAATTATGGGTTTCTCAGGGTATATGCCCAGTAGTGGGATTGCTGGGTCGTATGGTAGTTCTATTTTTAGTTTTTTACAGAACCTCCATACTGTTCTCCATAGTGGCTGTATCAATTTACATTCCCACCAACAGTGCAAGAGGGTTCCCTTTTCACCATACCCTCTCCAGCATTTATTGTTTGTAGACTTTTTGATGATGGCCATTCTGACTGGTGTGAGGTGTTACCACATTGTAATTTTGATTTGCATTTCTCTAATAATTAGTGATGTTGAGCATCCTTTCATGTGTTTGTTGGCAATCTGTATATCTTTGGAGAAATGTCTATTTAGGTCTTCTGCCCATTTTTGTATTGGGGTGTTTGTTTTTTTTATATTGAGCTGCATGAGGTGCTTGTAAATTTTCGAGATTAATCCTTTGTCAGTTGCTTCATTTGCGAACATTTTCTCACATTCTGAGGGCTGTCTTTTCATCTTGTTTATTGTTTCCTTTGCTTTGCAAAAGCTTTTAAGTTTCATTAGGTCCCATTTGTTTATTTTTGTTTTTATTTCCATTTCTCTATGAGGTGGGTCAAAAAGTATCTTACTGTGATTTATGTCATAGAGTGTTCTACCTATGTTTTCCTCTAACAGTTTTATGGTGTCTGGCCATATATTTAGGTCTTTAATCCATTTTGAGTTTATTTTTGTGTATGGCGTTAGGGAGTGTTCTAATTTCATTCTTTTACATGTAGCTGTCCAGTTTTCCGGAAGAGAGGCTGTCTTTTCTCCATTGTATATTCTTGCCTCCTTTATCAAAAATAAGGTGACCATATCTGTGTGAGTTTATCTCTGGGCTTTCTATCCTGTTCCATTGATCTATATTTCTCTTTTTGTGCCACTACCATACTGTCTTGATTACTGTAGGTTTGTAGTATAGTCTGAAGTCAGGGAGCCTGATTCCTCCAGCTCCTTTTTTGCTTCTCGAGATTGCTTTGGCTATTCAGGGTCTTTTGTGTTTCCATACAAATTGTGAAATTTTTTTTTCTAGTTCTGTGAAAAATGCCCCTGGTAGTTTCATAGGGATTGCATTGAATCTGTACGTTGCTTTGGCTAGTATGGTCATTTTCACAATGTTGATTCTTCCAATCCAAGAACATGGTATATCTCTCCATCTGTTTGTATCATCTTTAATTTCTTTCATCAGTGTCTTACAGTTTTCTGCATACAGGTCTTTTGTCTCCTTAGGTAGGGTTATTCCTAGGTATTTTACTCTTTTTCTTGCAATGGTCAATGGGAGTGTTGCCTTAATTTCTCTTTCAGATTTTTCATCATTAGCGTTTAGGAATGCAAGAGATTTCTGTGCATTAATTTTGTATCCTGCTACTTTACCAAATTCATTGATTAGCTCTAGTAGTTTTCTGGTAGTGTCGTGTTTCCATATAGATTGTGAAATTTTTTGTTCTAGTTCTGTGAAAAATGCCAATGGTAGTTTTATAGGGATTGCATGGATTCTGTAGATTGCTTTGGGTAGTAGAGTCATTTTCACAAGGTTGATTCTTCCAATCCAAGAACATGGTATATCTCTCCATCTGTTTGTATCATCTTTAATTTCTTTCATCAGTGTCTTACAGTTTTCTGCATACAGGTCTTTTGTCTCCTTAGGTAGGGTTATTCCTAGGTATTTTACTCTTTTTCTTGCAATGGTCAATGGGAGTGTTGCCTTAATTTCTCTTTCAGATTTTTCATCATTAGCGTTTAGGAATGCAAGAGATTTCTGTGCATTAATTTTGTATCCTGCTACTTTACCAAATTCATTGATTAGCTCTATTAGTTTTCTGGGAGCATCTTTAGCATTGTTTATGTATAGTATCATGTCATCTGCAAACAGTGATAGCTTTATTTCTTGTTTTCCAATTTGGATTCCTTTTATTTCTTTTTCTTCTCTGATTGCTGTGGGTAAAACTTCCAAAACTATGTTGAATAATAGTGGTGTGAGTGAGCATCCTTGTCTTGTTCCTGATTTTAGAGGAAATGGTTTCAGTTTTTCACCATTGAGAGCGCTGTTGGCTGTGGGTTTGTCATATATGGCCTTTATTATGTTGAGGTAAGTTCCCTCTATGCCTACTTCTGCAGGGTTTTTATCATAAGTGGGTGGTGAATTTTGTCGAAAGCTTTTTCTGCATCTTTGAGATGATCATATAGTTTTTCTCCTTCAATTTGTTAATAGACTTTATCACATTGATTGATTTGTGTATATTGAAGAATCCTTGCATTCCTGAGATAAACCCCACTTGATCATAGTGTATGATCCTTTTAATGTGCTGTTGGATTCTGTTTGCTACTATTTTGTTGAGGATTTTTGTATCTATGTTCATCAGTGATATTGGCCTATAGTTTTCTTTCTCTGTGACATCTTTGTCTGGTTTTAGTATCAGGGTGATGGTGGCCTCATAGAATAAGTTTGGGAGTGTTCCTCCCTCTGAAATTTTTTGGAAGAGTTTGAGAAGGATAGGTGTTAGCTCTTCTCTAAATGTTTGATAGAATTCGCCTGTGAAGCCATCTGGTCCTGGGCTTTTGTTTGTTGGAAGACTTTTAATCA
>NC_041220.1:14286979-14288752 GCF_002837175.3 Physeter macrocephalus
TTTTTTCTTGATGAGTCTGGCTAATGGTTTATCAATTTTGTTTATCTTCTCAAAGAACCAGCTTTTAGTTTTATTGATCTTTGCTATCGTTTCCTTCACTTCTTTTTCATTTATTTCTGATCTGATCTTTATGATTTCTTTCCTTCTGCTAACTTTGGGGTTTTTTTGTTCTTCTTTCTCTAATTGCTTTAGGTTTAAGGTTAGGTTGTTTATTTGAGCTGTTTCCTGTTTCTTGAGGTAGGATTGTATTGCTATAAACTTCCCTCTTAGAACTGCTTTTGCTGCATCCCATAGGTTTTGGGTCGTCGTGTTTTCATCGTCATTTGTTTCTAGGTATTTTTTGATTTCCTCTTTGATTTCTTCAGTGATCTCTTAGTTACTTACTAGTGTACTGTTTAGCCTCCACGTGTTTGTATTTTTTACAGCTTTTTTCTTGTAATTGCTATCTAGTCTCATAGCGTTATGGTCAGAAAAGGTACTTGATACAATTTCAAATTTCCTAAATTTACCAAGGCTTCATTTGTGCCCCAAGATATGATCTATCCTGGAGAATGTTCCATGAGCACTTGATAAGAAAGTATATTCTGCTATTTTAGGATGGAATGTCCTATAAATATCAATTAAGTCCATCTTGTTTATGTATCATTTAAAGCTTGTGTTTCTGTATTTATTTTCATTTTGGATGATCTGTCCATTGGTGGAAGTGGGGTGTTAGAGTCCCCAACTATGATTGTGTTACTGTTGATTTCCCCTTTTATGGCTGTTAGCATTTACCTTATGTATTGAGGTGCTCCTATGTTGGGTGCATAAATATTTTCAATTGTTATATCTTCTTCTTTTCCTTTGCATGGAATATCTTTTTCCATCCCCTCACTTTCAGTCTGTTTGTGTCCCTAGGACTGAAGTGGGTCTCTTGTAGACACCATATATACGGGTCTTGTTTTTAAGACCTTGGTCTTGTTCAGCCAGTCTGTGTCTTTTGGTTGGAGAATTTAATCCATTTACATTTTAGGTAATTATCAATATGTATGTTCCTATTACCATTTTCTTAATTGGGGTTTGTTTTTGTAGGTCTTTTCCTTCGCTTGTGTTTCCTGCCTAGAGAAGTTTCTTTAGCATTTGTTGTAAAACTGGTTGGGTCATGTTGAATTCTCTTAACTTTTGCTTGTCTGTAAAGGTTTTAATTTCTCTGTCGAATCTGAATGAGATCCTTGCTGAGGAGAGTAATCTTGCTTCTAGGATTTTCCCTTTCATCACTTTAAATATGTCTTGCCACTCCCTTCTGGCTTGCAGAGTTTGTGCTAAAAGATTACCTGTTAACCTTATGGGGATTTCCTTCTATGTTATTTGTTGTTTTTCCCTTGCTGCTTTTAATATTTTTTCTTTGTATTTAATTTTTGATAGTTTGAGTAATATGTGTCTTGGCATGTTTCTCCTCAGATTTTTTTTTTTTTTTTCCGGTTAGCAGGCCTCTCACTCACCATTGTGGCCTCTCCCATTGCGGAGCACAGGCTCCGGACGCGCAGGCTCAGCGGCCATGGCTCACGGGCTTAGCTGCTCCGTGGCATGTGGGATCTTCCCAGACCGGGGCACGAACCCGTGTTCCCTGCATCGGCAGGTGGACTCTCAACCACTGCGCCACCAGGGAAGCCCTCTCCTCAGATTTATCCTGTAAGGGACTTTCTGCACTTCCTGGACTTGATTGACTATTTTCTTTCCCATATTAGGGAAGTTTTCAACTATAATCTCTTCAAATATTTTCTCAGTCCCTTT
>NC_041220.1:14288955-14307646 GCF_002837175.3 Physeter macrocephalus
GGTCACTTATCCATTCTTCTGCCTCAGTTATTCTGCTATTGATCCCTTCTAGAGAATTTTTCATTTCATTTATTGTGTTTTTCATCATTTTTTGTTTGCTCTTTAGTTCTTCTAGTTCCTTGTTAAACATTTCTTGTATTTTCTCCATTCTATTTCCAAAATATTGGATCATCTTTCCTATCATTACTCTGAATTCTTTTTCAGGTACACTGCCTATTTCCTCTTCATTTGTTTGGTCTGATGGGTTTTTACCCTGCTCCTTCATCTACTGTGTGTTTCTCTGTGTTCTCATTTTGCTTAACTTACTGTGTTTGGGGTCTCCTTTTCACAGGCTGCAGGTTTGTATTTCCCATTGTTCTTGGTGTCTGCCCCCTTTCATTTATTGTGTTTTTCATCATTTTTTGTTTGCTCTTTAGTTCTTCTAGTTCCTTGTTAAACATTTCTTGTATTTTCTCCATTCTATTTCCAAAATATTGGATCATCTTTCCTATCATTACTCTGAATTCTTTTTCAGGTACACTGCCTATTTCCTCTTCATTTGTTTGGTCTGATGGGTTTTTACCCTGCTCCTTCATCTACTGTGTGTTTCTCTGTGTTCTCATTTTGCTTAACTTACTGTGTTTGGGGTCTCCTTTTCACAGGCTGCAGGTTTGTATTTCCCATTGTTCTTGGTGTCTGCCCCCAGTGGCTAAGGTTGGTTCAGTGGGTTGTGTAGGCTTCCTGGTGGAGGGGACTGGTGCCTGTGTTCTGGTGCATGAGGCTGGATCTTGTCTTTCTGGTGGGCAGGGCCACGTCTGCTGGTGTGTTTTTGGGGTGTCTCTGACCTTATTATGATTTTAGGCAGCCTCTTTGCTAGTGGGTAAGGTTGTGTTCCTGTCTTGCTAGTTGTTTGGCATACGGTGTCCGGCACTGGAGCTTGCTGGTCGTTAGTGGAGCTGGGTCTTAGTATTGAGATGGAGATCTGTGGGAGACCTTTAGCCATTTGATACTACATGGAGCCAGGAGGTCTCTGGTGGACCTATATCTTGAATTTGGCTCTCACACCACAGAGGCACAGGCCTGACACCTGGCTGGAGTACCAAAACCCTGTCAGCCACGTGGCTCAGAAGAAAAGGGAGAAAGAAAGAAAGAGAGAAAGAGAGAGAGAGAGAGAGAGAGAGAGAGGGAGGAAGGGAGGGAGGGAGGAAGAAAGAAAGAAAGAAAGAAAGTTATTAAAGTAAGAATTTAAAAAAATATTAAAAATTTAAAAAATAAAAAGTAATAAAAGAAAAAAAGTTAAGTGAATGAAGAGAGCAACCAACCCAAAGAACAAATCCACCAATGATAACAAGCGCTAAAAACTATACTAAGATAAAAAAAAGAGGACAGATAGAACCCTAGGACAAATGGTAAAAGCAAAGCTATACAGACAAAATCACATAAAGAAGCATACCCAAACACACGCACAAAAAGAGAAAAAGGAAATATATATATATATATATAAGAAAAGAAGGAATAGAGCAACAAAATCAATAAACAAATCTACCAGTGCTAATAAACCCTAAAAACTAAGATAAACATAAAACCAGAAACAAATTAGATGCAGAAAGCACACCCCAAGTCTACAGTTGCTCCCAAAGTCCACCTCCTCAATTTGGGATGATTCCTTGTCTGTTCAGGTGTTCCACAGATGCAGAGTACATCAAATTGATTGTGGACATTTAATCTGCTGCTCCTGAGGCTGCTGGGAGAGATTTCACTTTCTCTTCTTTGTTCGCACAGCTCCCGGGGTTCAGCTTTGGATTTGGCAATGCCTCTGTGTGTAGGTCATCTGAGGGTGTCTCTTCCCGCTAAGACAGGACGGGGTTAAAGGAGCAGCTGATTCTGGAGCTCTGGCTCACTCAGGCCAGGGGGAGGGAGGGGTACGGATGTGGGGTGAGCCTGCGGCGGCAGAGGCCGGCGTGACGCTGCACCAGCCTGAGGCGCGCCGCGCATTCTCCCGGGGAAGCTGTCCCTGGATCCCGTGACCCTGGCAGTGGCGGGCTGCACAGGCTCCTGGGAGGGGAGGTGTGGACGGTGACCTGTGCTCACACACAGGCTTCTTGGTGGCAGCAGCAGCGGCCTTAGCATCCCTTTCCCATCTCTGGGGTCCGCGCTGATAGCCGCGGCTCGCACCCGTCTCTGGAGCTCCTTTAAGCAGCGCTCTGAATCCCCTCTCCTCACGCACCAGGAAAGAGAAAAAGTCTCTTGTCTCTTCGGCAGCCCCAGACTCTTTCCCGGACTCCCTCCCGGCCAGCCGTGGCGCACTAGCCCCTTCAGGCCGTGTTCACGCCGCCAACCCCAGTCCTCTCCCTGAGAGAAAAATTCTCTTGTCTCTTCGGCAGCCCCAGACTCTTTCCCGGACTCCCTCCCGGCCAGCCGTGGCGCGCTAGCCCCTTCAGGCTGTTTTCACGCCGCCAACCCCAGTCCTCTCCCTGGGATCCGACCGAAGCCCGAGCCTCAGCTCCCAAGCCCCGCCCACCCCGGCGGGTGAGCAGACAAGCCTCTCAGGCTGGTGAGAGCTGGTCGGCCCCGATCCTCTGTGCGGGAATCTCTCCGCGTTGCCCTCCGCACCCCTGTTGCTGCGCTCTCCTCCGTGGCTCTGAAGCTTCCCCCCGCCTCCGCCACCTGCAGTCTCCACCCGATAAGGGGCTCCTAGTGTGTGGAAACCTTTCCTCCTTCACGGCTCCCGCCCCGAAGTGCAGGTCCCGTCCCTATTCTTTAGTCTCTGTTTTTTTTCTTTTTTCTTTTGCCCTACCCAGGTACGTGGGGAGCTTCTTGCCTTTTGGGAGGTCTGAGGTCTTCTGCCAGCGTTCAGTAGGTGTTCTGTAGGAGTTGTTCCACATGTAGATGCATTTCTGATGTATTTATGGGGAGGAAGGTGATCTCCATGTCTTACTCCTCTGCCATCTTGAAGGTCTCTCTCTAAACAAAAGTTTTAAAAAATATTTTAAGAAACAAATTTTTAAATTATGACTATGTCAAGAACTGTGAAGGGTCTGAGATTTATCCTATTTGCAAGTACCAAGTTAGCCCTGCCATAGTTGCATAGCTACTGGCAGGAGACATGAGACTCCTGGATCAGAAATGAAGAACTTTATTACTCATGGCAGAGTGAGCAGCATGCGCTGCATGTTTTCAGGTTTTCCTTGCCCCCAAGTCCGATGGAGGTAATGCAGACACAGGCCCAGCTGGGTACTGCCCACACAGTGGGTTTAGGAATCTCCAGTCTTACACAGGGACAAACCTGCCCAAACTTTGCCAAAGAAGGAGACATTATATCTATTATTCAGTCAGAAAAGAAATCTGCCTCTATCTCCCAAGGCTGTTTGCTAGACAAATATCCATGAAAAGAGTCCAGAACAAAAGGTATCACAAGACATGTAAAAAACAAAATGGAAAATTGCCCCTCAACAAAGTATTTTAATAGAACCTCATTATTCACAATTCGGTACTTGAGAATTCATTTACTGAAATTTATGTGTAATCCTGAAATCAATACTTGCCACACTTTCACATGCAGACCTGGGCAGAGTGGTAAAAAGTTGAGTTGCCTGACACTCAGGTTCCCAGCTAAGGCCAAACAAGAGGACTCACGGCCATCTTGTTTTCGTTCTTATATAGTAAACAAATGTCTTTTCTGTTGTCTACTAAGTGTCATGTTCTTTGCATTTTTCTGCACTTTTTTCAGTAATTTTGCTATTTAAAATGGCCTTGAAGAGTGCTGAAGTACTGTCTTGTATTCCTAAGTACCAGAAGGCTATGGTGTGTCTTATGGAGAAAATAAGTGTGTTAGATAACCTTCATTCAGGCTAAGTTATAGTGATGTTGGCGGTGAGTTTGAAGTTAATGACTCAAAAGTATTAAATACCATGTCTTTAAACAGAAACAGTCATAAAACAAGGCTGTGCATTGATCTGTTGATGGAAACACTGTGCCCAGAGACTCACAACATTTTCACACACATTTTCAGGCTCACAATCATCCTGTATTTCCCCTAGGAATAAGAGTTCAGTACTCACCAACTCAGCATATGCTGCAACATTATGGACCATCACTACTGTGAGTAATGAGAATCAACTGAACGGTCAGTCGCAAATGGCGGCAACTGCACTTTCCCCCTTGCTCCCTTACAGCCTCTGCTCAACAAAACAGCGAGAGAGATCTTGTAAAACTTAAGCAAAATCATAGCTCAACTCTGTTCAGATGTTCTCCACTGACTTTCCCCTCTCAGAATCAAATGCAAACTTATCGGGCTTCCCAGCGGCTGGGCCCGTGAGCCATGGCCGCTGAGCCTGCGCGTCCGGAGCCTGTGCTCCTCAACGGGAGAGGCCACAACAGTGAGAGGCCTGCGTACCGCAAAAAAAGAAATACCCTGCTTTTATGGAAACTGCATTCTAGTGCTCTAAAGAACAATGATGAAGGGAAGGGGAAAAATGGTAGGGTGAGATGTAGGTCAGTGGTTAATAATTTATATAGAGTGGTCAAAGGTAGATTTTAATTAAGTGACATGCAAACAGAATCCTGAAGACAGTGAAAGGAACAAGACATGTGGATATCTAGGGAAGAGCATTCCGGACACAGGGGGTAGCAATGCAAAAGCCCTGAAGTGGGCATAATTAGCATGCTCCAGGAATAGAAAAGATACAGAGCATGGTGTGTAAGAGGTAAAGTGGTAGGAGTTGCAGTCAAAGAGGTAGCCCAGAGCGAGATCACATACAACTTTATAAGCCAATATCAGGACTTTGCTTTTTGTATAATCTTTTTTTATTGAGATATAACTGACATATTAGTTTCGTGTACACAGCATCATTCAATAATTGGATATATCACAAAATGATCACCACAATAAGTCTAGCTAACATAAATCACCACACAGAGCTACAGTTTGTTTCCTTTGGATGAGAACTTTTAAGATCTGCTATCTTAGCAACTTTCAAATATACAAAACAGTATTTTTAACTATAGTCATGATGCTGTGCATAACACCTCCATGACTTTATTTTATAAGCGGAAGTTCGTACCTCTTGACCCCCTTTACCCATTTCACTCACTCCCATTCCTCACCTCTGGCAACCACCCATTTGATCTGTTCTCTGTATCTATGAGCTCAGTTTTTTTGTTTTGCTTTTTGTTTGTTTTCTTTTTTTTTTAGATTTTATATATAAGTGAGATCATATAGTATCTGTCTTTCTCTGTTTGACTTATTTCATGTAGCATAATGCCCTCAAGATCCATCCATGTTATCATAAATGGCAAAATTTCATTCTTTTGTATGGCTGAATTATATATATATAATTATATATATATATATTTGTGTATACATATACACAAATATATGTGTGTGTGTGTGTGTGTATGTGTGTGTGTGTGTATCTAGCTCACATTTTCTTTATCCATTCTTCCATTGATGGACACTTAGGTTGTTTCCATATCTTGGCTTTTGTAAATAATGGTGCAGTGAACATGGGGGTGCAGATATCTTTTCCAATAAGTGTTTTTAATTTCTTTGGATAAATACCTAGAAGTGGAATTGCTGGATAATATGGACTTTGCATTTACTTTGAGAGAGATAGAAAGACATTAGAAAGTTTGGAGCAGAGAAATGGTGCTGTCTAAATCAAGGTTTAAAAAGATCACAGTGAATGCTTTGTTATGGCAAACTACAGTGGACAAAGTGGAAGCAGGGAGACTGGTTAAGAGGCTTGTGTAACATATGATAGTGACTTGGATCATAAGGGAAGGGGCGAAGGGTATATAAAGTGGACTGATGCTGCATAGATAAGACAGAACTTGCTAACAGATTGGATGTGGGGTTTGAAAGAAAGAGAAGAGTCAAGTGTGACTCCAAGGCTGTTGGTCTGAACAACTAGGAGGGTAGAGTTGTGATTTAATGGGATGGGAAACCTACAGGAGGAACGTGCTGGGGCAGGTGAAGACATGAAAATAGAGAAATCAGTTCTGGGAAGTAGGACTTTAGAGGCTTTGGAGTTCACCTGATTTGGGTTAGATCTGCTCTTGCTCTGCAGTTCATTAGTTATACAATCTTCAGCATTAACTCAGCTCTTCTCGGTTTCCTCACCTGTATCATGAGGATAATAGAACCCAAGGTGAAGGATAGTTGTTGTGAAGATTCAACAAAGAGAAGATATAAAGTACCTAAAACACAGATTTTAATAGATGCTAAAATACAACACAACCAACTGTGTGTGTCTGTGTGTGTGTGTATGATTAATAAATGGGGTTTATCATAATCTTTGTGAAATTAGGTGTGAGGTTTCTTATGGCACTGTGAGAATTACTTGCAGAAAATTTTCTAAGATTGTGTTTTAATTAGATGAATTCTAAACACTTAAGAAAGGAGATCCTTATCCTGTATCATTCAGTATTTATGTTTATCATAGCAATGTGTCCTTTACTTTTTAGCTCCTTTTCTGACTTTACTATTCACAGTATGCTGTGCTCTTCCGTAGATGTTTTAGTTTTTTTCTCAACTTGGCCAGAAAGCTAAAGCATCAATCACTCTGGTAGACTTTTGTACAAACCAATAAGTGCTCTCTTGGTTTTATTCTTTTGGAATTTATATAGTGCCTCAGATCACCAAGGCATCAAGATACTATTCTGATTTGTTTGTTTCCTGTTCTCCAAAATTATTAACTTATACCCTCCTTCCTAAACATCTTGTTTACTTTTAAATAGATTATTATTTTATGTTGGATAGTGTCTGGTAGAACTGTCCTGAATTAAAAACTGAGTAAATATCTTTATTCTCAGAAGAAGAGACTGACCTGACATATTTCCCCGACACGCGATAGGGTTTTGATTCTGGCTCAGTCACTCCATCTCCAACATCAGGGCCTGTCCGCTGCCAGCATTTCCTAGATACGCGTTTCCTCAAACCGCACTTCACTAGGTCCTTACCTTACTCACCCTCCCCACTAGCTCACAAGATACCCTTCAGCTCCATTTAAGGTGGGGTTTTTATACACACCTGTCCTCCATTATTCTCACAAAGCTAGGCCAGGCACAGCAGGAAGGACTGCTTCGCTTCCTGTGTGTTCCATCAAGTCAAAATCAGTTATTTGTTGTTATGCTTGACACCTAAGTCAGGTGCCAGCGACGTACCTTTTAAAGCTGGTTTTGATAACTCTAAGCGCTCTGAGGTTTACATTCATTAAGTTATTTGAATGTACCACATTTTTTGTATCTTCCTGAAGATTTCTCCCCTTAAATGTCCCATCTTAATTTACTACCACGGCCAAATCTGTTTTACCCTTGACCTCACTTTGAAGAGTATAATCAATATGTTAAGCACCTAGAACAGCCCTGCATATGGAAGGCACAGGATAAATGCTGTTGGTTGAATAAATTACATGGTGGCAGCTAAAAGGTCAGTTCAGAGAACAGTAACAGGGCGTGGCTGCTGGTGAGGCACTTTCAGTGCGCTGTGATGTTGATACGGCTTTCCTGCCTTACCGCAGACCTCAGCGTTCAGTCACTTACACCCTCAGCTGAGCACTCCCTGGGTCTCATCTAAAAAGAATGATGAAAAGAATAAGACTAAATCGTTTCCCAGATGACTAAGATAGCTTCCTTTTAGCAGTTTCCAGAATCTCTCTGCCAAAAACAGCTACCTTTAAAAATGGACCTACAGCATTAATGTAAGAAAGAAGGAAAGAAACAAAATTATTATGAAATTATTTTTAAATATTAGAATACGTCCTCAAATGATTGTCAAAGTTTAGTATCAGATGTTCTAATTTTATTTGTAATTATATAAACTTTTCATTCATTAGTTAGTAATTTACTTATTAATTGAACAAACATCTATTGAAAACCTATTATGTGATGATTTCTTTCCCAGGATCCAGAGATACAAAGACAAATAAGATGACCCTTGCCTCCAATTAGCTTATCCCAATGGATTGAAAAGCAAAATAAATAAAACAATTCAGTATATCATTGTAAGAGTTAAGTCAGAGATGTCCATGGGTTTTTAAATAGAAAAGAAGAGCATCTAAATCAGGCTTGGAGGCAAAAGGAAAGGCTTTTTGAAAGAAATGATGTGCTTAAACTGATTGAAGGACAAAGACAGGCTAACATGGCATAACTACTAGACAGTAGAACCGTTTGACCAGGTACATCCAGGTTCCATTATAACAGTTAGATTTTCTTCCTTTTTAAAAATCTGTGCTCTTCCTGGCCTTAAATAATAACCAGGAGGAAACACCTATGGAGAAGACTTATCTCTACCGCCTTTGAAGAAGCATAATTCTAACATGAAGTACCTTTTATGGGCTTAAATGATCAAAAGAGAAACCTGCTGAGATGGGTTTCATAGGAGCAGTGGCTTTAAGAGTTGAGAGTCCTGGGATAAACCATCTGTCTGTCACCAGACAGGTGCTATGAAAATAAATCACTGTTACTTCTATTTCCTGAAAATGCACTCTTTTACCACGTTTTACGTGAATGTACTGATTAATATTTTAGCCATAAAGCTTACAAGGTAACATTCTCATATGAATATCCTAATAGCTTTTATTCTATGGCAAAGATGGGATTGAGGAACTGAATTTCAGTCACATAACCATTGTTTCTTTTGTTTAAATTCACCACGTGAAATAAGATTTAACATAATACCAGGTAAGACTAGCACAGTGCTTTGAGATGGACTCCAAATATTTCTCACTGAGTAATTTAAAACCAGTGGTATATTGTATGCCTATTTCTTTCTAAGATAATAAAATGTGGCAATACCTTTCACCTTTATTATCCTTAAGACATTTCCTTAAACTTTAGATGCTTAAAAAATTAACATCTTTCTCTTTATTCTTATATAAACCGGAGACACCATGAATTGTTATGCATTAACTATGGCCAATAATAGCTTTGTAATATTTTAGTGTTCTGGTAATTTTTATAATTCTTCATATACCTAAAGCTTTCCCCTCAAATTTTTTAAAAATTTATTTATTTATTTTTGGCTGTGTTGGGTCTTCGTTGCTGTGCACAGGCTTTCTTTAGTTGCGGTGAGCGGGGGCTACTCTTTGTTGCGGTGCACAGGCTTCTCATTGCGGTGGCTTCTCTTGTTGCGGGGCACAGGCTCTAGGCACACAGGCTTCAGTAGTTGTGGCTCGCGGGCTCTAGAGCTCAGGCTCAGTAGTTGTGGCGCACGGGCTTAGTTGCTCTGTGGCATGTGGGATCTTCCCGGGCCAGGGCTTGAACCCGTGTCCCTTGCATTGGCAGGCGGATTCTTAACCACTGCGCCACCAGGGAAGCCCTCCCCTCAAATTTTAAACACTTCCCTGTCTTTATAAAGAGAATATTTTAATCTGGGATGATCATTATGAAAGTGTATTCTTTCACACTGCTTTAACACTATGATACCATTAGGTATTACTGAGATGTACATAATTTTCTCCTACATTCAATGACCTTTTAATTCTTTTATCTGATTTTCATAGTGTTGCTTTTTCTTTGCTAGCAGACTGTTTGCCCTCACTTTTTATAGTTGGTATTTTCACCTCCCCTTTCAACGCTCCCTGTTATAATATGTTATTTCAAATGCAGTTTATTTCAGCAAATGTTAATTGAGGATATACTATGTATTAGTCACTGTATTAAGTGCTAGGTATTCAAAGATAAATAAAACATGGTCTCAGCCTTTAAAGAGCAAGAAAAAATAGAGATGTAAAAAAGTAATTACAATTCTGTGTGAGAATTGCGATGAATTGGACTTTATTCTATGGACAATGTAGTTTGTTTCTCCCAGGCCTTGCCAATGTGGGATGACCCAAGACAGAACTGAAGGGTTCAACATCAGTGGGCCAGGGAAGAATTCAAAGCAGAGTTGTTTGCAGTGCACCTCCTATTGATAAAGATACCTGCTATAAAAAAAAAATTAGGATGAACTTGTAAGAATTCTGTCAAAAATCAGAAGAAATTACTCTTCGTAAGATCAAGGACACTATTTTGGTTTATGAGCTTTGCATACTTACTGTGACCTCTGTTTTGACCACTTGGGGTCTTATTTTGCTAACTTTCTGTTTCTACAGCAGGTACAAAATAGTTTGGAATGCTCTATGAGTGAAATCCCAGTGAGTGCAATGTTTATGCATTTATTGTGAGAATTTGTTTTATATTATACATATCACATTTTATTATAGCACATCATATTTTATCGTCCTGACCTATCACATAGCATTTTCTAATGAGAAAAAAAATCAAAAATATATGAGACATACAGATAGCCTCTGAGTTAATGTGGGGTCGTGTCTCTAAATATGCTTTCTGTATGAAAGAATGTGTGTTTATGATAGAATCATATGCTTGAACCTTATAATAATGCATAGAAAATAAGTCTCTCAGCATTAAATAGTCAACCTACCAAAAATTTCTGGTAGCAAACATATTCTTGTCTTTTCATATTTAAAATAGAATTCTTTGCGTAATGTATACTATAATAAATATTGGCCAGTTTATTATTATTATCATTCAAAATAATATGCTACCAGACTTACTTTAGAACCCTGCTGAAATTCCTATGTATTTTGAAAAGATTTTAGTCCTATGCATGAAATTAACTACACTGTTATTAAAGCAACAAATAATAATGAAACAGTAATATATTCAGTCTTTGAGCTGGCTGAATTTCAATTTAACCTCAAGGTTAGACCTTTGTCTACTTCACCCCATTCCCTTGCATAACAGTCACATAACACTCCTACCAGTTACGTCTTTTATTTCACGTCATGATTTTCAAGAGGTCGGGTGGAAAAGGTATACATCAGTTTCTCCAGGTAGTACATATAGTTTGAAGTTATTACCTCTCAAAATTTTTGTATTTCCACTCCACATTTCTTTTACTGGGATCCCACCCTCCCTGCACCTCCTCTATTACATGTGCAGATAAGAAAATCACTACTATAAAATTTGAAGATGATTTGGGGCTGGAAAATTTTCAAAGCGCTAGTCACTAATTGGCTATTGTGACTGTCTTCAAATCCCAATGAAATCTAATTTCTAGCAGTATAACTTTTTGGTGAACTCTCCAGGATAAATTAGTGGCAAAATGTTACCTTAGTGTTTAGAGTCATGTAGAGTTTTTGCATATAAGTTTGCCAAAAATAATGATTTTTTTACATTTACGGCAGTTATCATAAACCATTCTTCCCTTGGGCTTCTTACAGTTCTGGAACAATTATTTATTGGAACCAATGATGATATGGTTTTGTTCTTCTCAGCCTTAATATCTGATTATGTCAGGAGACTATTTCTATGAACCCCGAAGCCCACGGTGATACTAAGCTGAATTTAAGGAAACTGAGATCCTATAATGAAATCATGTCTCTTAGCATAATACTGTTTCCTGTCCAATAACAAAGACCCAAGAGGGAGCAGAAAAAGTTATATGGTTTCTAACATACCGATAAAAAGAATAGCAACTATCAGCAGTGGCCAGACCATCACCGCACTCCACTTGCACCACATAAAACATCCTGGCCCCATAAGACCTAGCTTCATGATTTATCACAAACAGAACTTTGAATGTCCAGAAGCTGAATTACTTGCTTGTTTAATATATGGGTTACACTGATACTTGCACATAATATTCAGAGTTCTAGGGTACTTCAGTGTCTGCTCCTAGAGGCAAGGAAAAGGCTGGTGTAGTAGTCAGGGTTCTCCAGAGAAACAGAATTCATTATATATTAGAGAGATTTTGAAGAATTGGCTCATGCAGTTGTGAAGGCTGAGAAGTCACAATATCTGCCATCTGCAAGCTGGAGACCTAGGAAAGCCAGTAGTGTAATTCAGTCCAAGTTCAAAGGCCTGAGAACCAGGGCATCCAATGGGGTAAATCCCACTCCAGGAGAGGAAGAAGGTGAGATGAGATGTCCCAGCTCAAGCAATGAGGCAGGAACAAAGGCAAATTCCCCCTTCCTCTGGCTTTTTGTTCTATTTAGAGCTTCAGTGGACTGGACGACGCCCACCCCCATGGGGAAGGCAATAACTTTACAGAATCCACTGATTCAAATGCTAATCGCATCCAGAAACACATTCACAGACACATGCAGAAATAATGTTTTATCTGGGCACCCTGTGGCCAGTCAAGGTGACACATAAAAAATTAACCATCACATGGGCTTCCCTGGTGGCGCAGTGGTTGAGAGTCCGCCTGCCCATGCAGGGGACGCGGGTTCGCGCCCCGGTCCGGGAAGATCCCACGTGCCGCGGAGCGGCTGGGCCCGTGAGCCACGGCCGCTGAGCCTGCGCGTCCGGAGCCTGTGCTCCGCAGCGGGAGAGGCCACAACAGTGAGAGGCCCGCGTACCGCAAAAAAATAATAATAATAAAAAAAAATAAACCATCACAGATGGCAAAAGTGAATTCTAGGCAATTCATCCACATGTTTCTACTAAAAACAAGTCTATTTTTATTTATTTTAGATAAACTCATTTTCCACATAGATATCATTTTTAAAAGAATTCACTGCTAATATCATTTGAAAGTCTCTCTGAGTCTATGCAATGGGACTACACCATTAGAACAAACAATATGGAAAAATCAGCAAGAATCACAATCTTTCAGGCAGACCAGTCTTTGATGAAGGAAGCCCAGTGTGCATTTGCTTTATAATCAAACATTCTAAGAGAGTGTGTATGAATATATGAGTAATGAGACCTGAGAAGAAACAATAAGATAGGAATAGAAGGCAATTATTTTGGTTTTGGTTTTGGTTTTGCCATAGAAACTAGGGTAAAAAAATCAAAGTATCCAAGGCAAATACCCCAAATTTGAAAGTATACTTCTGAGTCTTTTCATAGGGAAGATGCTGAGACTTTGGCAAAAGGGTATATAATACAACTGCGTTCAGAGTGCCTCATCATGTATCGCTGTTGCAGAAACTTGTAAGTAGAATGAAGTTCTAAAACCTTGTGGATTGAGGAGGAGGGTTTATGTCCAAACTTCAGACGTAGACAATTTGGTGTGCATGGAAGGGTTTTCCTTTCAGCGTGACAGCCTAAGGAAGTTAAATGTGTTATATCCAAAAGGCTTTCCCCAGTTTAAGTTTCCAGAAGTCTCAAGACGTGAGCTCTACATTAACCGCATGGCATAGAGGCCCATTACAAACTCGGTCGGCCTCTGCCCAGGGCAGTACAATGGAAAGAACCCTACACTAAGGATACCTGGGTATGAGTTCTGCCACTGCGTTTTACTAGTTGTGTGGCCTTGATACATCATTCGATTTCTCTGAGACGCAGTTTCCCCCTCTGTAAAATTACGGTAATAATTCCTTTCTACCTCACAGAGGCGTTTGTCAAAGTTCAATGGTACTGACATGTACACATTGCTATATTTAAAATGGATAACCAACAAGGTCCTACTGTAGAGCACAGGGAACTCTGCTCAATGTTCTGTAACAGGCTAATTGGGAAAAGAATTTGAAAAAGAGTAGATACATGTATATGTATAACTGAATCACTTTGATGTACACCTGAAACTAACACAACATTGTTAATCAACTCTATTCCAATATAAAATAAAAGTTAAAAAAAATCAATGAGATTAAGAACATGAAAGCTAAATGTAAACAGAAAAACGGTATATATTGATGTATTAGCTCTTATTAAAATGCATCAGAGCTCTATTATCCTTAAACCCAAGCAAGAAAGACCCCTGCCCTGAGCCCTGCTCTTTCAAGTCCCCCTTCTGGCCTTCTGTTTGCCACTTTCCTTCCCAACTCCAGTTGAGGTGTTTGCAGAGTCAAGGGGGCATGTCCACCAGAAGCCTATGCATTCCTTCTAGACCATATTCCAAGTATGCAGACCCTATAATTATTTATCCCAAACTGTCCTGATCCCATTTTCTGCATCCGTAGACCACTTAACCCCAGTCCAGTCCCTGAGGGGGAGCCATACCACTGGTGCAACTCCCTAGGCCCAAGGGTGGCCAAGGGATGGATGCCTGTGGGGTGTGGATAGAGGGTGGATGTACACTTAGCAAGGCCACGTGCGTACTGGTAAGGCCCTCACGGTGCAGGGAAGAGCTGGAAGTGGAAAGAGAAGGGGGTCGTGAAGCTGCCATTGAAGAACATATTTTAAAATTCGATAGCTTGACATAACTTTAAATATTTAGAAATGCAGTATACCAGGCTCTGTTTCTCCTTTTGCCTCAAGCTCCACAAATATTAACTGTTTGACAGTTGCCATCATAAGTCATTTCATGGATTTGCAACTTATTCCCATACATACTTTTTTCTAATTTTAGGGATAATTGTTTGTTAAATATTGTTGTTAAATATTAAATTATTGTTAAATATTTTACCCTGGAGAAGAAAATATACTACTATGTACTGAAATCTTTTTTGAGTTCTTTAGTCTGGGCAAAATCCCAACCATTTCTCCATTATCATGCCACCTGCTGGGCTCTTGCTCACACTGCAGCTGTCTAACCAACGGGTAGGTATGCTAAAGATTTCATACTGGGATGGTGCTGGCGGAAAGACACAATCCTTTTCTCACATCAGCTTGAAAAATAAAAAAATTATAATCTCTTTTTCTTTGGTAGCCAAAGATAACCTCCTTTTCAAAAATGTTGAATATAAAAGGATGATAAGGAGACTACATAGTTAAAGCTTTATACCTAAATCATCTCTATGTCGAATCTCTGTAATGATTTTGTGTCTTGTCTGTAAATAGCATAGAGTACTATTTATCAGCAGAAGAACTAGTTTAAATTACTTTCAGTCTTGATGAGAAATGTGAAGAGACTGAAGTACACTACACATTGGCGTTTGTACAGTTGGCAGCTTGGCAAATAGCGGCAATATCCACCTTCCTATATTTATCACTAGTAGTTGACTAGCCAGAGATATTAAACAGAGCAAGTATGTCAGGTAATCAGCTTTTTTCATTAAAATTGATACTATCATTTTTATTCTTCAGTGCTTCCCTGCATCAGGAAGTCCTGTGTATACTAGAAGCACCCAAAGAATGTGGAAAATCTACTACAAATATTTTGTTAGACAGAAAATTATTTTAGTTGCCCCTATTTCACTTCAAAGATTATGTCAAAATGTTCAATACCTTTCCATCTCAATGCAAAAACATCACAATTGTTGCCATATCCTGCCTTTGTATGGAACCTTTTTGTTCCAAGATTGTGCTTTCATATCTATTTTCTCATTTTTGCATCGTGACAATCCTACATGTTAAGTAACACATAACACAGACATCTCACAGTCACCTTAATGTTTTCACTAACCATCTCCTATTTTCTTTTTATCCATCATTCCTTGGCAATTGAGCCATTCCAAATAATTCTAATGGATATAGACATCTTTTCTTGTCCAAATCTTTGAGCTGTCTTTTAAACAAGGCCAACTCATACATGAAACAAACCACAGACATTTGATTAAAAACAGCCTTGGATGTTCTAATCCTTTGTTAAGCGATGGTCCACAGGGGTCGCACGCTCAAATGCCTCCAAGGAGCCGCAGTTAACAAAACTTACGCAGTGCACCACAAAATCCTAGGCTGTTTGTGTATGCTCAGATGCCACATTTGTCTGGTTATTATATTGCTTTTCAAATTCTTTGGGTAGCACCACCTCTCAGAGCACCATCTAGTGACCCCACCCCTTCTAGCTGTCCTTGCCCTCGCCTTTCCTTACATCTCCTTCTTCAACCCTGCATATTTTTCAAACTCATGGCTTTAGGCTTTATCTTCCATTCTGGACTCCAGAACTGTCCCTGGATTCATGCTATATTGGGTTTCTACAGTTTTGACACTTTGGCTTTTTCAGACAGAATTTGCAATACCCTCTAGCTACGTTCCTACTTTTGCTGCTAGGCATTGTCCTCTGAAGTACAGAGCCAAAATTAATTACATCTATCTTAACGAGAAGCATCTGGTGGGCCTGCTCTATGCTCTGACCCCCTGTCTACCACCCATGCTTGTGAGAGAAAGATTGATCTTCCAAACCCTTACTAAAATCTATCACTACTTTAAGTATTCAGGTTCATTTCCAATTAATTATATTTAAGTGCCAAGCCATGTTTGAATGATATACTTTAGCATATAGCACTCAGGTACAATGGCCTACAGTTTCCAGGATTAATCCTTTTTCTTTAAAAGAAAAAAAATTAGGGCTTCCCTGGTGGCGCAGCGGTTGCGCGTCCGCCTGCCGATGCAGGGGAACCGGGTTCGCGCCCCGGTTTGGGAGAATCCCACAAGCCGCGGAGCGGCTGGGCCCGTGAGCCGTGGCCGCTGAGCCTGCGCGTCCGGAGCCTGTGCCCCGCAACGGGAGAGGCCACAACAGTGAGAGGCCCGTGTACCGCAAAAAAAAAAAAAGAAAAGAAAAAAAATTAATGGGCACAAATTTTGCCCTGTTTCAGGCGTCAAACCCTTCTTCTGTAATCAATGATCAGTATGAATATATAAGAACTCATTAACATTTCATTCCCTGTTTTGATTTAAATTTAAACTTTCCCATCGTAGATTAACAACAGAATGTCTGATCCCATTTGACCTTTCAGGGCATAAAACTTAATTTTTTTCAGATTCCTCTAAATATTATAAAGTATAATAGGTCATCTCACTGTTATCTTTTCTTATATAGGAAATTTAGTTCATTTAGAGAAAAATGTCCAAATGATAGCTCAGTAATCTATGAAGAAGTAAATGAATATATTTTCTTTATTGCCAGTGAGGATCTACAAAACAGGTTTGCAATTTAAAAAAATGGTTCACCTATATATTAACTGTGTCTCCTATATAATTAGAGCTTTCATATGCTCAAAATTTCTTAAGGAATGTGTTAGAGATAGTTGGGTGGATAGACAGACTTATCCCAATTTATCAGTATGTTTATTATATTACATGGGACTTGTCTATTACCCTATAATGACTGATAAAAAGGGGTCTTTTATATGTAAGATATAATTAATGAAATCAAAGTGGTTTTGGCTAATTTTTCAACTCTTTTAAACCTCTCACAAGCAGCATAGACCTATCACATGGTGTGTGTGTGTGTGTGTGTGTGTGTGTGTGTGTGTGTGTGTGTTTCCCTCCTACATATCAAAAGTAGTAAATTGGTTACAGAAGGAGATAAGTCTGGAGTAACTTGGAAAAGACCTTGACTTAAATAACTGAAATTATATCACACTATATAATAGTCTTTTAACAGATAGCCTATCACCTGAAAGTCACTTAGTGCATAATAGTAATTTATGGATAGTAGTTATTAAGAGTGACTTATACCATAATGGTGCCTTTTCTGTAAGTATTTTAATAACAAAAGGTATCTGGCTCTTGTAGTTATACTGATAACTGAGATTTATTGAGCACTTACTATGTATTAAATTTAATTTTCATAGCCACCCTCTGAAATAAGTACTATTACTACCCTCTCAGTTTGTGGGTAAGGATAGTAATAGTACTTATTTCAGAGGGTGGTTCAGTGGATTCAGAGCTCATATATATATCCACTCTACTCTGCTATTTTTCAAGAGTAGTGAAAGACTTAAAAGAGAAAGGGAATGGGGCAAGGGGAAATGGCCCATCTCTCAAACTTTGTTTTAAGCATTACTCACTTACTAAGCTTCTAAAGATTTTATACTTGTTCATAGATTATACGTTATTTTTTCAAGGTTAAATTGCAAAATAAAAACGGTATTGTACAAGCAATAGTAATAGCTTATATTTTCCACCCCAAAGCATTTCCTAACCAGAGGTTGGAAGCACTTTTCACGCATCACTGAAAAAATAGCTCCCTTCAACTGAACAATGCTAATATTTATTAGCAATTAATAGCCTCAGACAGGACAGTATTTTCAAATTCAAGAGCAATCTGAAGTAAGCAGAATGTGCATATACCACAGAAGAGTTGCCATATTTCAAAATAAAATGTTCAGCACCTTACACACCACAGTTCGTTAGTATTGATTGCTGCTAATGCCAGAGCAGATAGACCAGGGACTTTTATTTTTATGTGTGAAAATGGTTCTTGAGAACCTGTAACCTTGGACAAATCAATTAACCCTCTATGTTCGTGATCCACTTAATGCCAAGAATGTGTTGAGTAAATTAGTGTTTGTAAAAGTATAAAATTCTTAAGCATGCGCTAAAATGGAAATGTAAAAAATTAACTTCAGGAACCAAGTGGAACTCAAAATCAATTTTCAGTTTTCTCGAAATTCCTAAACCATCGTATATAACAAAAAGATAGAGTAAAATAACTTTGTTAAATTTTTTTGTATGTAAAGAAGAAAGTCCTGTGACTTCATTGATGACACTGGAATTCGAGAAATACAAACTCGATGCAGACATGGCAGTCTGACTCTGCTGGTTTTTTATGGCTTCTGTTCACACACAAATGGTAGCCCCTGCCGCCCCCTTACTATGAACGGTACAGATTGTGGGAGCTTGTGACATGGTACAATGATAACCTAAACTTAATTTTTTAACTTTCAAAATAAAATCACTACTAACTGTTTCAGAAGAAAAAACTCTAGGTTAAAAACTTAAGAAAATATGATTCAGGGCTTCCCTGGTGGCGCAGTGGTTGAGAGTCCGCCTGCCGATGCAGGGGACACGGGTTCGTGCCCCGGTCCGGGAGGATCCCGCATGCCGCGGAGCGGCTGGGCCCGTGAGCCATGGCCGCTGAGCCTGCGCG
>NC_041220.1:14307722-14349606 GCF_002837175.3 Physeter macrocephalus
ATGGCCGCTGAGACTGCGCGTCCGGAGCCTGTGCTCCGCAACGGGAGAGGCCACAACAGTGAGAGGCCCGCGTACCGCAAAAAAAAAAAAAAAAAAAAGAAAATATGATTCAACATATCTCTCCCATTAGTAAGAATATAAATTTCTAGCATATTTAAGATAATAAATTTCTAACATTGTTAAGATGTTACCTTTAAAAAGCTCTCTAGGACTTGTTCTCATCCGCATAGCCTTTTCCCCCGTCTCTTCTTTGACATTTGAATTGTCTACCATTTCCACACACGGGCCTACTCCTATCCTGTGCTCTAACCCTGCTCTGCTCTCAAGTCATATCCCACCAAGCATCTGCATTCTTGAAGAATAACTGATGTGTTTTCATGATATTTGAAGCTTTGTCTATTTAAATAAAACAAAGATGTGAGATTAAGAGGAAGTTTTACTCTTTGACTAGAAATCACCTTAAGATAAGAAAAAAAGCAAGTTTGAAACTGTGATCCTATGGGACTAGAAAGATAAACTTAGCCAAAATATTTTTACACTATGCTTACTCTAATCACGTAGATGCACATGATTCAATTCTTTCTGGGAATGGGATATTTTAAATTATTTTCCCATCAGTATTGGTGTTTGGTACTTGCTTAAGATATTCTGAATGGTAAAGCAAGGAGCTATTTTAGGAGAAAATCTTGATTTTGTTTAGCTAAACTACGTACAACGTTACTGCCTTTTCTCCTGAACACTGAACTTCGACTCCTGGCAACCCTAGTGTTTTTAATATTTGTAAATAATAGTTTTGTTTCAGTTTCCTTTACTGAATATGCCAAAATATATGCTTTTGTACTTTTGAATTTCTATCATGGGAAAATCATTTATTTTATTTGAAAGAAGAATAAACAATCTGCAACCTCTCTGTGTTTCAGAAGATTACATAGGGTTATCCTACATTATTATAAAACTGACAAAATTGTGTTGTAGTAACATATTGAGAAACAGATTTCAAATCTATAGGAAATAACACAAAATAGGTGAGTAGGAGTGGGAAAGACTCTTTTTGAAGGGGTGAATAACCATTGCTGAGAATGGCAAATCTTGGGGCATTTCTTCTACATTTGTCCAGGCTATTTGCAAACAGAGTAATACTTTATGACTTAATAAACAGAAAAAAGGGCTTCCCTGGTGGGGCAGTGGTTAAGAATCCGCCTGCCAGTGCAGGGGACACGGGTTCGAGCCCTGGTCCGGGAGGATCCCACATGCCGCGGAGCAGCTAAGCCCGTGCGCCACAACTGCTGAGCCCGTGTGCCACAACTACTGGAGCCTGTGCGCCTAGAGCCCATGCTTCGCAACAAGACCGTGCACTGCAACGAAAAGTAGCCCCCGCTCGCCACAACCAGAGAAAGCCAGTGCACAGCAACGAAGACCAAACGCAGCCAAAAATAAATAAATAAATTTATTTTTTTTAAAAAAGATAAAAATAAATAAATAAACAGAAAAAAAAAAAGCAAAATGTCTCTCCAGGCATATGAATATAAGGACTCTGCCCAGGGAATGAATTCTCATTCATACCTATTATTATGTAAAGAAGGAAACAAACCCTTCAATGTCCGTGTGTGTGTGTGTGTGTGTGTGTGTGTGTGTGTGTGTGTCAGGTAGTGAGCAAATGCTTTGCGTCCCTTTTCTGACCACACCCTCAAACGCTTACACATTTTTACTCCAACTTTCACTAACCTGTTCTTTGATCTTAAGACTCCATTTTTATCAAAATCCATCAGCTTCCTCTGACCAGTCTCTTTCCTTCCAATTCAGGTGTTACTCAGAGATCTTTTTGCCGATCTACAGAATTGGGTCAGGTTCTTCTAACAGGTCTTCCCCCAACTCCTTGAATTTGCCCACCATAAATTTCATCACATGTTAGTATTACTACCCTAACAACAAGGGGTGAGAGGTCAGGCCCATGTTGTCCCCCATTGTAACTCAGTGTCTTGGCTGTAGTAAGGGCTCCATAAATGTTACCAGCAGTTAGTAGTAGTCCAGCCTCTCCCTAGATAATCTCATCTTCTCTCATGGATTTAAATGATCACCTATAGAATGGGCATTCCTAAATCTGCTTATCAACCCGCTTTTCTCTGCAAAGTTTTAGACATTTATATCCAACTGTTAAGGTCACAGACTCCAGAGCCAGGCTGCCTGAGTTTATGTTTTTTGCTTTGCCACTAACTAATTCCATCAATCATTACATTCAATATACGAATTCCATTCAATCAAGTCACTTTGAGCAAATTGCCCTTAACTTCTCTATGCTCTCTATTTCTTCATCTCTAAAAAGGGGGAGAAATGTAAAAGAGTTAATATATGTAAAGCACTTAAACAGGGCCTAACGTATAGATAACGTTCAGTAACTGTTAGCTGTTACATTATTACCCTCGCCACGACTGCTGTTGCTGCCGTTGTTGATGCGGTTATTATTCTGCCGGACACGTTTCCTCAGCCGTTCCGCCCTGTGTCTAATCCTAAGTACCTAAACCTGAGCTCTTCATCTCTCCATTGCCGAAACTTTCTCTGCTGCTTGTATTCTCTTTTCTAATTCATCTAATTCGTCATGCCACCATCCACCCAGTTAACTAAGCAGATGCTTGCCAATCATACTCACCTTCTCCCCCACTGCCTCAACTGCCACCCAGTGCTATCTAATGAATCCTTAAACCCTTCTCTTGATGCCTTAGGAACATCTCATACTTACCTCCTCCCTTCTATTCTCGTTGCTTTTATCCAGGCCCCATCATTGACAGGATAGCTTCCTAACCTGTCTGACTGCTTTCGGTCTCTTACTCTGCAATACACTCATGCTTTTACCAAATGTTTATTGGGCAACTATTATGTGCCAGGCACTGCTTTATAGTCTCTCTCTCTCTCTCTCTATATATATATATATATATATATATCAGTAAATAAACAAATAATTTTAAAATTCCCACCTTCTTAGAACTTATATTTCAGTAGGAAGAGACAGGAAATAAATTCCAAACACCACAAATAATTAAATTACATAAAACGTTAGAAGATAAAATGCTGTATTTTAAAAAGGTAAAAGGTAGGGAGTTATGGAGTGGGATGGGCCGTTTGCAATTTTAAAAAGGGTATTCAGGGAAAGTTTCCTTGATAAGATGCCATGTGAATGAAGTCTTGAAGGAAATGTGGAGGTGAACCTTGCAGACATCTGGCGGAAGAGTGTTCCAGACAGGGCTCGCCTAGCGAATTGGGAGTATATCTGGTGTGCTGAAGATAAAGCAAAGAGACTAGTGCAGCTGGAGCGGAGAGAGCAGGGAAGAAGAGAAGTAGAGGAAGAGATGAGAGGTAATCACGGGCCAGACGGTATGAGGCTGGACCCCGGTAAAAATATTGGCTTTCACTCTGAGTGAAATGAGGAACCACTGTGGGATTTTGAGCACAGAGGAGACATGATCTGGCTGCTGCATTGAAAAAAGGCCGAAAGTGGAAAGGATAGAAGCTGGGAAAACAGTTACGAGGCTATCGTGATAATCTGGATGAAAGATGACGTTATCTTGGACATGGATAGTACCAGTGGAGATAGTGAGAAGTGCTTGGAGTCTGGATATATTTGAATGTTGATACCTGATGGGTTGGATGTGGGGTCTGAGAGAGAGAAGTGTGTGATAAGAGAAAGGATGTCTCTCACGTGTTGGTCTTCACACCTGGAAAATGGAGCGCTACCAGGAGGCGTGGGGAAGACTGCAGAAAGACTGGGTTGTGGTGGGCTGACGGAGAAAGATCAGGAGCTCAGTTTCAGACCTACTAAGTTTGAAATGCCTGTTCGAATCCCAATAAAGATGTCTTAGGCAGTTGATTAAATAAGCCTGGAGTTCTAGCGAGAGGTCCTAGCTGGAAATATAAATGTGGGAGTTATCAGCAAAAGAGAAGAGGGCCAAGGACTGAGCTCTGAGGCACTCCCACGTTAAGAGGTGAGATCAAAAGTCAGTACAAAGGACACCAAGAGGGCGGCCAGGGAAACAGAAGAAAAACAAGGTGGTGTAGCATCCTAGAAGCTAGTGAAAAAAAAAAGGAAATTCAAAGAAGGATTGATTTAACGAGTAAGATTTCGAATTGACCACTGGATTGATAATGTGGAAGGGTCATTGCTGTCCTCAACCAGAGAAGTTTTGAAAGAATGGTGGAGATGAAGACCAAACTAGTCTGACTAAAATGAGTTTAAGAGAAAATTGAGATAATAAGTATAGACATATACATAGACAACTTTTTAAAGTATTTCTTTTACAAAAAGGAAGAAATAGGGTGGTAGCTAGAAGGGGAATTGGCATCAAGGATACTTTTTAAGGTGAAAAATTGTTAATATGTATATGTGCTAATGGAAATGATCTCATAGAGAGGGAAAGGCGGATGATGCAGGAGAGAAAAATAATCAGGCAAGAAGAAAATCCTTAAGAATAAGATGAGGGACTGGCCTTTGATGGAAAGAGTGACACTTCCATATTGTGAGAGAAGGGAGGAAGGGGCCTTTATGCAAGTGTAACTGATCTGGATGACAGAAAGATGAAGGAGTCCATATCTGATCGTTTCTTTTTGTCAGTGTAGTATAAAGTGAGGTCAGCAGTTAAGAACGTGGGGATAAAGGGGGTCTCAAAGATTTGATTATAAAATTGCTATCTCAGAAAGCAGAAACAATCCTACTAAAAAAAATGCAGTATGTTTTTTTTCCCCTCTCTATAAAGCCACAGTGTAGATACCTAAACTTGATAGAATAGTACTTCACTGTCTGGTAGAGTAGTAATAAGGGTTGTGTTGAGTTTCCTTTGGCCAAAACATATATTTCCAGCTTTATCTGTGCACTCCTAGTTCCAGCCAGGTTATTCTATTATCCTGTCCCCTAAACACACCATGCTGCCTTTGGTGCCTCCTCATCTAGGCTCTCATGCTGTCCCATCAGACTGGACTGCTCTCCCTCAACAATGCCTTGTCCATCTGGAAGTATTGTTCTACTTCTTCCTGTGTGTCCCCGCTGCTACTTGACACATACTTGCTAGAATTAATTGATAATCCTATATTCCTGGCACTACAGAGACATTTTATATATGTTATCTCATTGAATCTTGATAATAACCTTGAAAGGTAGATTATTTTATCCTAATTTCGCAACACATCTCAGTACATTGGCTCAGTAATTCAACATCTTGACACCTTGTGGAAAAGAGGTGGAGTGCTTTGTTCTACAATAGTGGGAGAGGTAATGTATTAGTTTGCTAGGGCTGCCATACCAAATACTACAGACTGGGTGGCTTAAACAACAGAAATTTATTTTCTTACCGTTCTGGAGGCTAAAAGTCCAAGATCGAGGTGTTGGCAGGGGTGGATTCTTCTGACGCTTCTCTTCTTGCCTCGTGGATGGTTATCTTCTCCCTGTGTCTTCACCTGGTTTTCCCTCTGCACATTCTGTATCCTAACTTAAGCTTCTTACAAGGATATCAGCCATATTGGGTTAGGGTCCATCCTAATGACCTCATTTTAATTTAATTACCTCTTTAAAAATACTACCTCCAAGTACAGTCACAGTCTAAGGTGACTTTAACATGAATTTGGGGGAGCACAGTTCAGCCCATAAAGGTGGTAACAGTACGAAAAGTAGAATACCTAAGTATAGTATTGTTATGCTGTAAAATTAGTGTAACAAACTTAGTCACTTATTCTAGCTTTCTGCAAGACCATGAGTCTGTTATTTAGCCTCAGTTTTCTCAGCGGTATGATGGATAGAATAATGTCACTGTAGTGGTTAAATATGATCTTTCCATTCTTTATTCTTTCATTCAACAAACGCTTATTGGGAGACTACTGTCTTCCAGACATAGCACTAGATATCCATGGATGCAAATATCTAATAACTGCCTTAAGGAGCCTCTGGGAAAGAATTCAGTTGTACCACAGTACCTGGCATATGATACGTACTTAATAAATCGTTTTTGGTAAACATATGATTAACACATAAATTTGCATATCAAAGGTAGTTTTCCCATTGTTTCTTCTTCACACTCAACCCATCGCCCGTCCTCTCAGTGGAACTTTATTTCTGTGATACTGGTCTCCCAAGCGCTGCTATGCAATCACCCCACTTAATCCTGCCCTATTCCCTGGCCACATACCCCCACCAACTTCCTCATCTGTCTCTTCCCCAGAGCCCCCAGAACCTTCTACTTTATTATTATCAAGGTCCCATATATCTTTACTCTTTCACTTCAGTCAGCCTTCCACCTCCTCATTCTGATTTAAAGCTTACTTCCTACATATGGCACCTCTTCCTTTGAAGCACTCAAGCACAGGCCTCTGGGTCTTTCAATCCAGACAGGAGTGCACTTTCAATCCTTTACACATCTTCCATTGACTTATCTCCTTGGCTTGAACCATTTTTGAAGCCCATGATCTTACAATGCAAACATCTGGTCAGACTATTCCTTCCCAATCCTTGTCACCTTCCAGATGTTTCTCCATGTTCTAAAGTTAATGGTTGTATGATGAATCAAAATATTTCTTTCTCCTCTTCCATTTTCTTACATGACATTAATGTTGGTGACCCATTAAACTGTCCACAGAGTAATGTCATCTCTTTATATCTGGTGACCTTCCTTTTTATTTCACCTCAAGTACTCACACATACATGATAGTATCGTGAATTCATAATTATCTGGAGATGCCCACCTCCCAGATCTCAAACTCCAAATATTTGTATCAAGAAATGTCAAAAATGGTGACTGACTGAGTACTATGAAGGGGCATTGGAGGTTGGAAATACTTTGGTGCATTTTTCATAAGTGAGGCCCTTAGCCTCAACTTTGTACATTTTTAAAAATTCACCCAGAATTTACCTAACACTGTCTTCATGTGGGACTGGATTATATTGACATAACTCAAATAGAGTAAATCAAAATGCAGCAAGAGTAATTTATGTTGAGAAGTAAAGAACTAAGCCAGAGTGCTTATGTCCAGTCATCAGTGCACATTTCTTCGGTACAAGTTAAAGAATTACTGCAAGTTTGCTTTTGTAAGTACTGGAGGAACCAGAAGGAAATGAACAATAATGACCACCATGCTGGAATTAAGTTAGCTTTGTACACCATCTCGTGCCATGTTCCGTGTTAGATTGTGCTGAGAATCACTAATATGTTGTCATTCTTTGGCTCTATTTCTCTATCTCTATATGTCAGTCCTTCAACAGACAGTTACTAGAGAAAGGATCAAGCCGGGTGACCAGGAGGCAGCCAGAGAGCACTGGAGGGGGAGAAGCGCTCACTTCGCTGTTTCTCAAACGCGTGTCCCTCAACAAGTCATTTAACCTCTCCAAGCCACTAACCTCCTCATCTGTAAGAAGGAGATAATGCCATCTTCCTCTTACTGGTTATGTGGCCATTTAATGAAATTATTTGGAAATGCGCTGTAATTGTCAGTGCTCAGAAAGGGAGCAAGGAGGTAATTTGGCTATTTCATAAAACTCCTGCAAGGACTCTGAGCCTTTTTTCCAAAAAGTTTAACTGTAAAATATCTTAGACAAAACTGTGTGACGAAATGCAAATACCTACTGTCTTTTTACTCTGCTAACTGTTAGGTAATAAAGCCAAATTATAATTAAATACCTTTATGTCTAACCAATTGTTCTTTGGCCACTAGGATAGTTGTACTTCAGGAATAATGAATGAGTCGGGCAACATAGTCCAGATCCCAAAATTATGGAGTATAACCTATTTGAGATTATACACTGACCACATCTTTCACCACTTTACAACGTTCATTCTTTACCTCGGCTGCCCCGATATTTGCCCTCTTCCAACGCTGCATCTCTTCATTTCTTTCCTTTACTTATCTTGGTATCTCTCTGAAACTACCACGCCACTTCTGCATCAGCTGTCACCATTTCCTCATTTCACGTTCAGTTTCATCCACTCTCAATAATGAACTTCACCGCTACTAACACTTCTAAAACTTCTCTCTTCGAAAACAGAAAGGACTTCCTAATTGTCTCACCCAGTGCTGTTTTTGTAGTCCTCATGCTGTTTGACATTGCTGCAGGATTTGTTACTTCTTGAAACTTTCTCCTTTCTTGGCATTTACAGCAATGAATAGAATTGAACGGACACTGATATAAAAGAATGAATGAGGCTAAAATCTTTGAGATTGTCTTAAAATGTTAGTGAAACCTTTCAAATAACTGCCAAATTCCACGTCCACTTTTCATATCAAATTTGAAATTAAAAGTGCAGCTGTCCCCCATATCCCCTGTCAAAATGCCCTCAACATCTTCTGAGATCCTCCTCAAAATGTCAGTTTTAGCCACAAAGCTTTTTCTGTTCCCATTAATCACTCCCTCTTCTATAATCGCAAATTTTTACTTCTGTTGCAAACATATATCGTATACCAAATTATAGCATTTTAATTGTGTGTAAATATGACTTCACAGGCTTATACAAAGATCATGCAGACGCAATGCCCTCCACACTATAGTTATTTAACACTGGATTTTTGAAGAAAGAACTCAGATTTCACTAACCCACTGTATCTTATTCTTTCTAAGCATTACATTATTCAAAAAACACTAACATTATTGTAAGGAAATGAAGATATGAATCTTAGGACTGTTCAATGGTTTTATAAATGATCAGCAGGTCCACTTTGGATATTTGAAGTACTCTGGGTTTGCGGAATTTGGAGACAAAGATTTTAATGTGATCATTTTAATGAAAGAGAGTACAAGTACTTCTAACATTTTTAGCATTTCATGACTGAATTAGAGTAAACACTTGTTTCTATAAGCGGTGGGAAACAATTCTTTTCTGAAAAGTTGACTTGTTTGCTGGCTGTCAGTCAAAATCGTTCATGCATTATGGTTGAAGGATGCACATTGATAGGTTCATCATCCTGTTTCTTATGAACGAGAAACAGAGAGTTTGTAGGCTACATATCAATTTAAGACCTCAGGTTATAATCTACTGCCGAAAGACAGGCATGGTAAATGACTGTCACATTCACTTGAGACTTCAGGGATTTGCTCTATTGAGTTCGTTTTGCACCTAAGTGCTTTCATTAGAAGTCAAGGTGGATTTCTTCCAGGCCAGAATTCAGTTACCATCCATATTTTAACTTACCATCAAGGGGAAGGTATAGTGACAAATGCTATAGTATATGACTCAGTTACTTCAAAAAGAAACACCATTCTTTCTTTATTTTCTATCTAAAAATTTTCTGGGTTGTACTCATATTAGAACTATGCTTACTATAAAAGTTTACAAAATATTTTTGGTCACTGTACTTTTAAAACTCTTAATTATTATTTTCCTGTATTGATACATATCCCAAGAAAAGCAATTCATCAAATATTTCATTTCACTTTTCAATTTTTCGCCATATGCTTTTGCAAACTACTATATGGATCATTTCGCCTCCTGCAAAATGATTATTGGAATCACTTTCATATGCGTGTTTGTCTTATTCTGTTACATTTGATATTTATACTAATAACACATCAATACAGTAAATTACTACATGTAACTAACAAGCATGTACAAGATGAACTGACTTATAACAACATTTAACAGACCAATACAGCAGCTTGTCTCTGTGGGATTTAATAAACCACACTTATCCACAGTGTCTGAGGAAAACAGAAGAGAGTCTCATATATATTTATTATTTATATAATAAGAACATGAAAATACATATGTGAAAGTCAATGTAGGTTCTGTTTCTATTCACAAGAGTGCAATGTGCTAACTGAAGTGATAACTTGAACAGAAGTTTCATTAAAGACGAAGGCACTTTGGTTTTTAGGTTCTGAAATAGGTCTATTAAGAAAGCAAAATTATGCTTAAAGACTAATTAATGATAGGCTAACATTATAAAATGTTGTAATGTTACATTGTAGTAAATTTCAACTTCATTAGGAATAAGCTAAGTTTCAAAGGTTTTCATTTTAAACTTTTTGTTTAATGTTTAAAGACGTCTGTGTTAGTCTGACTTCAGAAGTATCCATCACCGGGTTATTTAAGGGTCACGTTTATAACTGTCCTCTAAGAGAATTCTGTTCAGCAGAAGTAAGATGACATGATTTGTTAAAAGCAAATACTTTAGTGGCAGGCAAACCTGGGTTCAAGTCCTACTTCTACCACTTATTGTGTGACTTAAGAGAAGTTCCTAGATCCCCCTAAGGCTTAATTCCCTCACTTGCAAATAAGTGACCATAATGACTCTTGCTTTTAGTGGTTGTTATGAAAATTATATGAGACAGTGATAATTAGAGTGACTTTCATGTATTAGCTTATCCATTTGTCAACACGTTACTATTATCATCTTGTCAATATCTGTTACTGTTATTATTGACATTTATTAATAGTAATGCAGCACCAATGAAGAAATAGTCTATCCAAAGAAATACTGCAATAAACACTTGCAAGTATTGCAAGAAATTTAAAGAAATTATCTTTAAGAAGAGAATTATCTTTTTAAAATATTTATACAGAGAGAGAGGGGTGTCTAAGTCAAAGAAGGTGCAGGTAAAGCATTTGGAATGTGTTCAGTAGCTTTGGTGAAATAAAAACAATTCAACAGCTAAGACACAATTTGGACATGTCAAAACTGTTAACCTTAATGTAACCCTTTTTTAATGGGTTAATTAAGGTATTGCTACCTTTAAGGAGGGTGAAGTATATGTTCTCTTAAAGTTTCTTAAAGACTGAAATTGTGGGAAGGACACAGGTGCTGCACGTTTCTTATGCCAGAACTATGCTGGACATTGATTCTTCAGGAGAGTCCCACAAGATATTACTGTCTATATTTTGAAAATGAAAACCTGAAGTTCAAAATGGCCAAGTAGGTCTTCCCTGGTGGCGCAGTGGTTGAGAGTCCGCCTGCCGATGCAGGGGACGCGGGTTCGTGCCCCGGTCCGGGAGGATCCCACGTGCCGCGGGGCGGCGCGTACCGCAAAAAAAAAAAAAAAAAAAAAAAAGGCCACGTAGCTTGCCCAAATGTCACATAGCTGGTCAGTTGAAGAAGCGAAAATTAAAACCCAGATTTTTCTAAGCCCTCCATAGTGCTGTCTTTAGCTGTGTGGTAGTATGATTCTGAAGGTGAGAGAACCCTCGTTTTGAAAAGGAGAGTTCTGGAATAGAAAAGTTAAAGATCTGAAGAAGGCTCTTGTGTTTTATTCAAATAATTTTTTTTCCATATTACTGGTTATAATTTACGACGTAAGGTTCAAGGCATTACATGACATTCAAACTTTTCTCTCTTTTGATATGGTACAAAACCTCGTGAACCAGGACTCCAGTATTTCAATATCAGCCAGACATGCATTCTGAAGTGTGATGCATGTTATCGGAACCTAGACTTCTAACTAACTCAGATTCAATGACTTTCTGGATATAAGTCCTTATTCAACTGGATTGAATGTGTCAGGCAGACGTTTATAACACAGTGGAAGACAAGAGATTTTTCAGCAGCAAGACTCTAGAAAATCAGCAGGATTAAGTATACTATATCTTTTAAAAATTATTCAAAGGTAGTTTAAAGTCTGTGCTCTGATTATAATTCCCTGATGTCTCACTTTACATTTGGATAACTTTCAGTTCTCTAAGTGTATGACATTGTGAATTACTCTAATATCTAGTGGGTTTTTCCTGGACTTTCCTAGACAGGAAAGTTGAGAAAATTCTACATATAAACCATATTATACATAGCTTCATTGACATATACAAATAAAACTCATCCTAATGCTGAAAGGACTTTTCTGTAATTTTTCATTAATAATCTCTTCAGCAATTGCAGTTTCACTATGAATTCAGTCTTGAACATTTTAATTAACACAATTTTCATTTAAAAAAATCACCTTAGAGAACTTCTGAATAAGAAAGATGGCTATTGTAATTTGTGAATGACACAGCTAGAGTCGCAAAGAGTAGCTCATTCCGTGCTTCCTCACTCATTCTCCAGGGTACGTTAACAATGTCTTTTCAAGGGCTTGATTATAGTTTAAAAAGGAGATAATTCTAGGAAGAAAATATTTTTGAAGCAATTCCTCTCTTCTTTCCCTCACCCCTGGCTCCGCGCCCCCAGGCAACTTTACCTAAGGGTTCAGCACACGATCTAAGGATATGAAATAGTCTTGCTGCTTAAGCAAATGAGGCATTAAGGCTGTTTTGTATTCCTGTGGGTGGTCAGTGTTCGTACTGACAGTGCAGCGGTGCCTGCTGCTTGAGATGAGCACGGGAAGGGCGGTTTGGAAGGGGATTGTGGGGGTGCCCCATAATGAATCTGCTTCATCTTCGAGTGACTCCATATGCTCTTGTGAAGCTACCAATTCTTTCTCTTGCTTTTTTTCCTTCTCCTTTTAATGCCAAGATGAATTGATCCTGGATTGCTGCTCCAAAAGGCTGACACCATTGAATATGAAGGTGTCATGGAAATTGAACCATAGCAAATTCTTAATAAGCAACCTTCACAGAGAGTTATCGTTTTTGACATTTAGATATAGACTTATCCCCAGTAAAAGAAGCTTCTTCCTTCAGTCTATGCATGCTTAGAAGAATAAGGAGTAAAAAGTAATATGATTGGTATTAAATATATTTTATTCCTTGCTATACTGAGCAATCATATCACATCCCTTCTCTACTTCCATCTACCGGGAAACTTGGAAAAGGAATGCTTTGAAATCAAGAACTTTATTTCTGAAAGAGTATGAATGGTCTTAGAGCTAAAGCTTACAGTGCTATCTGGAGGAGAGTTAAAATCTGACTTCCATGAAAACTTCCTTGAAATCATTTGTGTCTGGGGAAAAAAATTATAAACCCTGTAGAATGCATGCTAGAAAAACAATTGCCAAAAATGCACCAAAGGAGTCATTTCAGACTGATTCCTTCTATAAAAATCAGTATATCCCAGGAACTCACTTTCTACATTAGAGCAAGTAATGCTTAGAAAGCAATTTTATGTTTTCTGCCTTAGTTAAAGTAAAGAATGTGGGAATTTGATCTATGATGATTATTACAATTTATGTTATCATTAACACAGAAAAGATATGCCATTTTGTTAAATTCAAGATTATTAACTTTTTTCTCTTTACAAGTCCTTAAAAAAATTCCTCAATGGGTATTGTTTTAAAAATGTATAAGACTCTGCAAGTGTAAGACATTTTATTAATCTATATTTTACAAAGGAAACCTATATTTAGAAGTGCATTAAGCAGTCTGACATAAAATTTGGTCTTATAGTTCTAGCTGTAAGCAACTTCTCTATGGCATTCATTAACTAACTTTATTAGAGTATTCCCAAAGAACAGTCTTTCCCTGCCACATTGATGCTATATTAGATGTTTTATTATTAAACTGATTCTTATTTCTCCAAATGAATATTAATAATGTAAACATTTCAAAAGTTTTAACTCTAGGTATATCCTACTCAACATGATTGAACTGTTATAAATAAACTTCTTGTGAATAGATTCCATACACCAAAGATGCCTAGATTTAAAGGGATCCTGTATTCAGTTATTTTATAAAACATATAATTATTTTTCATAGTAATCATTAAATTGAATATGTATCTATTTAGTTTCCCTAAATTTGAATTAATTAGAATATTTAAATCTCATTCACCTACCCATCCATTGCCAAATCCTGTTGATGCTACCTCATATATATTTATCAGATCTACCCGAAAAGTGGAGAGGATCAAATAACAAAAGCCCATGTACTCGGCAGCCTGCTTAAGAAATCAAACATTGTAAATAAAAAACCTTAACTGTAGTCCTGCATGAATCCTATTCTCCTTTCTCTCCCTAGAGGTAACCTCTATGCTGAATTTGGTGCTTTTCATAGCCATGCATATTTATAAACATACACTATTTATTAATGTATTCATAAACAATATATCGTGCCTTTGCAAATTGGTACCAAACTGTATACACAGTTGTGCAACTTGTAAATTACTCTCAACATGATGTTTTTGAAATGTATCCACGTTGATATATAGGTAGATCCAGTCCATTTACGTTAACAGCTCTGTAGTATTCCAATATAGGAGTGCATAAAAATGTGCTTATTATTTTATTGATGGGTCCTTGTATTGCTTCCAACGTTTTGCTATTACCATAATGCTGACATGAACATTATTGTACATATGTCCTTTGGCAAGAGTATAAGAGTTTATCTGAGAGAATATACTTGAATTGAAAAGTCTGAGCTCGTGGCAGGCATATCTTCAACATTTTGGGCAAATAGCTTCCCAAAGCCTATCAAGAGATACTGCCCCAGTGGTTATGGAAGTAAATTGCTCTTTCATATTGTGCACCCAAGCAAGGATTCTAGACACTGAGCGTATGGCAATAAACCAAATATATAAAACTTTCTGCCTAAGTGGAGCGTGCATTCAAATATGAGTATTAAAGAGTTTGGGACTGACATGTACACACTGCTATATTTAAAATAGATAACCAACAAGGACCTACTGTAGAGCACAGGGAACTCTGCTCAATACTCTGTAATAACCTAAATGAGAAAAGAATTTGAAAAAGAATAGATACATGTATATGTATAACTGAATCACTTTGCTGTTCACCTGAAACTAACACAACATTGTTCATCAACTGTACTCTAATATAAAATAAAAATTTTTAAAAACAGATATGGGTATTAAAGAAATAAAATACATAGTATGTCAAATGGGAGACGTACTGTAGATAAAAATAAAGCAAGAAAGAGGGATAGAGACTGATAGAATGAGAGATGAACCTTTAAATAAATCAGAGAAAACTGTCCTGAGAAAGTGAAAAAAGAACTAAAGGGGGTAAAGAAAAAACCACAAATCCTCACTAATATCACTACTATCACACTTTTTAATTTGTGTTAAGTGAAATGGAAGTGAAAAGATTTCTCATTGTGATTTTTAGTTTGGATTTTTCTTAGATGGAACATATTTTCATATGTTAGTTTTCCATTTGGATTTTCTCTATTGTTAATGGCTTGTTAATTTCTTTACCCAATTTCATACTGGATTACTTGCCTATTTCTTACTAAATAAGAGAATTGTTTTCATATTTTAGAGATACCATTCCTTTGTTGTTGTTGTTGTTGTGTGTGTGTGTGTGTGTGTTGCAAATATCTTCCACCATTTTGTGGTTTAACTCTTCACTCTTTGAGATTATCTTTTCATGAACAGAAGTTCTAATTTTATTGTCATTTCTTTCATTGAATTTATCAATCTTTTCCTTTATGGTTTGTACTTGTGTCTGAAATCCTACCCTATCCTAAATATTTCTTCCAAATAGTCTTATTTTTATTGATCTTTAATCTCTGTAGAATCTATTTTTGAGTATGGTGTGAGATAGTGATCCCGTTTAAGTTTTTTTGCATGTGAATAACAAATTATCCTGTCATCAGGGTTACTTTTTTAAAGTACAGATTGTATCTCCACTTAAATGCCATTCACAGAATTTCTTGACCATTCCTACTGAGTTGTATCCCACTTTTATGTGCAATAACAACCTATAATTCTCCTTCTTAGAACTCAACATGATTTTAAATTATTGATTATTCATTTAATTATTTGTTTAATTTCTAGTTTCACCCTGTCCGCTCTCCAAAACTATAAACTTCATGAAGATATAAACCATCTCTTACTTAAAACTATAACCTCAGTCCCAACATGGTACCTAGCTCAGAATAAGTGACTATAAGTGTGTTCAATGAACACATAAACAAATTTCATTTCAGTAATATGTGAGATTAAAGTTGCATTGATTTCTGGCACCTCAAGTTTTTAATAAGACTGAAAATAACCATAAATTTTCCAATATTTATGTGATCCTGAATAAACTGTCTGCCACATGTGGCTAGTGGTGCCCCTATTAGCCAGTGTGGTTCTAGAATTACACTCAAAGTGTGGTCTTGACCAGCAAAACAGGCACCACCTGCGAGCTTGGTAGAGACACAGAATCTTGGACCTCACCCCAGACCTGGTGAGTTAGAATCTGCATTTTATCAAATCCCCAAGGCTGCATCCCCAGAACACACAATGAAGTTTGAGAAACACTGGTTTTGAAGACTTTCAGGTGGCCAGACCACAAGTCAGTATGGCGTGACTACACACCATCTATGTTTCTTTATTAAACATAAATAATTATCAATATGAACAACTTATTTTGGGGGGGGCTCCCTCCTTTCTTATTCCATCCACTGGTCCTGCTCTCTTGCGAGTGGCATGGATGAGTGATGTAATCCCTGGTTTGATCCTTAACTGGACCAATTGAGTTCTGCCCCATTCAGAGCTTTGTAGTAGGTGCTACAGCATGAGGTTAAGCACGTGTTCGTTGGCTGTGTGGACTTTGAGAGAGAGTACTACTTGGGTGTCTGTCACCGATTGGTTGTGTCTCCATGTTGGAGAACATGAACCCTCTGGGTATATTTCCCCATCTGCAAATAGCACAGTGGTACTTGGGATTTCTAGCCAGCATTGTGGTTTTCTCGTGAAATGAGCCATTTGTAATCAAATGAACCATATGTAATAGGATTTGCCCTTTCTTCACTTTCAATTAAAATTTTTTTTTTAATTTTGAATAGGTAATACAGTCACATGTTGTGACACTCCGAAGATATAAAAGTATATATTGTATAGTGAGAAATAAGACCCAGTCTTCAAAGAGGCATCAATGGTACCAGTTTTCTGGGATTTTTCAAGAGGTAGTTTATGCACACACCAGGAATTACGTCTGTATGACCTTCCCATCCTCTTTTTACTTGAAAAAAACCACCTTGCGTTTCGCCCTTTCAATTACAAATGTGCCTCAGACATTGGCCACGTCAATACATAAAGAGTTTCCTCACTTCTTTTTCCCAATTACGCAATATTCCATTGTATGAATGGCCAGCATTGTGGTTTTCTCGTGAAATGAGCCATATGTAATCAAATGAACCATATGTAATAGGATTTGCCCTTTCTTCACTTTCAATTAAAAATTTTTTTAAAATTTTGAATAGGTAATACAGTCACATGTTGTGACACTCCGAAGATATAAAAGTATATATTGTATAGTGAGAAATAAGACCCAGTCTTCAAAGAGGCATCAATGGTACCAGTTTTCTGGGATTTTTCAAGAGGTAGTTTATGCACACACCAGGAATTACATCTGTATGACCTTCCCATCCTCTTTTTACTTAAAAGAAAACCACCTTGCGTTTCGCCCTTTCAATTACAAATGTGCCTCAGACATTGGCCACGTCAATACATAAAGAGTTTCCTCACTTCTTTTTCCCAATTACGCAATATTCCATTGTATGAATGTACCACAACTTACTTAACCAGGCTGCTCCCAATTTTTGTTTCTCATTTTTTCCATTTAACCAGTGATTCAGTGAGTATTTTACATGTGTATGAGGATATCTCATATGTAACTTGTTAATTTAAAGGATTTTATTATAAATACTTGACATTATTAAAAAAAAAAAAAAAAAACCTCAGTATAAATATTTGACTTTTTCTTAAAGGCTGCCATTCATATAACTAGCCCTTTCACCCCAACTTGAAAAGAGATGAGAAATACCATAGGTATGCAAGTCAGTAAGGTATGTAAACACTGTGACCTGAGCAGCGTGTCCCCTGCCTCCCACCTAACCAATGTATCTACATCTACATAACTGTAAATGCACCTCTTTCATTAATTCAAGAGTTTTTTTTGACCCCTTGGTTTCTAGAAATCAAGAGTCAGCCTTCTAATAGAATCAAATGAGTCAAACTTAGGGAAAATTGGGAAATTTTTTCCAGCTACATAAGGATTCTCTCATGATCCTGGGGGTATTATTTCTTTAGAGTTGGAATAGAGTATGCATTAATCTTTCCTTTTCAATAAAGAATATAAGTTGCTCACCATTCTAGCCTAGAGTACATTAAGGTTTCTGGAATTCTGAGCTGTCAGTTTTGGACCTTTTTAACCTTCTCCTTGAGAGTGCTGCTTCTTTTTCATTTCCTGCCTTTTTAAAAATAGCTGGGGAGTTGAGGTGGCCTTTGTAACTTTAACAAACTTTAAAATAAAATAAAACCAAACTTTCAGATGTGGAATGTATTTATTTATTCATTCAGTCAACAAATAGTGAATGAGTGCCTGCTATTTCCCAGTCATTGTTCTAAGCGGTGGGGACAAAATTGTGAAAACAAGGCATGCAAAATCCCTGCAGTGATGAGGCTTATATTATCCCAGAGAGGTACATTATAAAAAATAAAATGACCATATTTTATAGTGTTAGCTAGTAATAAAAATAAGCAGGGTAATGGGATAGTGACAAGAAGGGTGCTATTTTAGATTGAGCCCCCCATTAGAAGAAGGTATACCTTAGGGTTTCCCTGGTGGCGCAGTGGTTGAGAGACTGCCTGCCGATGCGGGGGACACGGGTTCGTGTCCCAGTCCGGGAAGATCCCACATGCCATGGAGCCCCAGTCATTGTTCTAAGCGGTGGGGACAAAATGGTGAAAACAAGTCATGCAAAATCCCTGCAGTGATGAGGCTTGTATTATCCCAGAGAGGTACATTATAAAAGAAATAAAATGACCATATTTTATAGTGTTAGCTAGTAATAAAAATAAGCAGGGTAATGGAATAGTGACAAGAAGGGTGCTATTTTAGATAGAGCCCCCCATTAGAAGAAGGTATACCTTAGGGTTTCCCTGGTGGCGCAGTGGTTGAGAGTCTGCCTGCCGATGCGGGGGAACCGGGTTCGTGCCCCGGTCCGGGAGGATCCCACGTGCCGCGGAGCGGCTGGGCCCGTGAGCCATGGCCGCTGAGCCTGCGCGTCCGGAGCCTGTGCTCCGCAACGGGAGAGGCCACAACAGTGAAAGGCCCGCGTACCGCGAAAAAAAAAAAAAAAAAAGGTATACCTTAGACGAGAGATTCACTCTGTTTTACTATACAAAGCTCAAGAGCAAATCTTGTGAACAGTCCCAGTTCACTCGGATCAAAGCTTCCCATTTAAAGCTCTCATTTAACTCACTCCTGTTCTTTCTCTACAGTTTTCACACAATTCCATTTTCTCCATGTATGTATTTTTATGAGTTAATACTGAATCCTCAATCTATATTGGTATCCATGTACTTTGCCATCTTTTCAACCTTCTTCTTAAATATGTGCTCATTCGCATACAGTACATAATTCTGTATACCTGGAGTTATTTAAGTGTGCCTATACAAGAGTACAAGAGTAAGTATGTGATTGATCTGTGTTTCTGTTTTTGTGAGAAGAAAAAAAAAAAAAAAGAGTAAGTATGTGTACATAAACATGTAGGCAAGAGAAATAGAACTTTGTGAACACACACACATGCATTAGGGATAAGCAATAAGGAAATGATGAGGAAAACAACTATGCTGAGCTTTGTTGGATATTTCTAAAATAATTACTTAGTAAAATTGAATTATCATTGCAGAGCCAAAACACAATTGAAGCCAGAAGTCAGAAATGTTCCTGTGGGTCAGCTGTGGCTATGCTGTAATCTATGAAAAAAACCACTCCACATATCCCAGACACATAATTAAATATTTCAGCACCACTGTCAACTGAATGTATTATGCACTTAAACAACACTGGGTAAAAAAAAAAATAATTAGAATAATAGTATCAGTTTTATACTGGTCATACTCAATGCAGCTTTTAAATGTTAACTGCTTAAAATAGCCACTACTTAAAATATGTATGAATGCTTTCACCTTTTAAAACCAAGTACATACTTAAATATTAGTATAGCTTTCCCTCTTTCTCTAATACTAGACTTTCTACCTTGCCTTTTATCTACTGAATTTCTCTTCAATTTCAATATGAATTTAAAATCTGTTACTCAAAAAGAATTTACATATCCACAATGGAACTTCATAAATGTATTCAACAAAAAGATTGCAGGATCAATGTAATTTTTTTCCTTTAGATTATGACTAATAAAACCTGGTTCGGGTCAAAATAAAACTAAAGTTCTTTTTATCGATACTTAAGAAGTATGCAGTGAAAATTATTCAGTCTCAACTAGATAAAGGATCCTTTACAAAGTGCTTTATCAACTTCAATAATTAAAAGATTTCCTGCTAACTATTCTGTGAGTCTTCTTTGTAAGCTCTGCTTTGCAGAGTCAGTTCTTCCTACCTCTTCCTTTGAAAAGTCTAATTAAATCGGGAAGCTTTTTTTTCTATTCATTCCGTTTTTGCCATATTGGATACAGATACAAAAATAACTAATTAAATTACAATACTGGTTCTTTTTTCATTCTTATTCTGTTGGGACTTTATGGGAAGGTAGGAGGAGGTATATTTTCCCAGTTTGAGTTTTTTAAGTTGGTCTCTTATTGTCACTTCAGTGTTAAATATCTTTGGAGTTAATGATGTAATAGGAATGACTTCTTCCCTGATGCCTGTATTGATGCTGTAATAGGTTTTTTAGAATAACTGACTAGTGAAGAATTGAAACTGAACATTCAGAGCGCTTACATTCCCCTTGTGAGCGTTGTTTAAGCACTGTTACACTATCTTTTTAAAAAATGTATTTGCTGTAGTGTTAAAAGAAATTTGAATTAACAAAGTCTACCGTTTTCCTACCTTCCTGACACATTTCTTTATTTTTATGTGTCTATTTCTGTTTATATTCACAAACATATATACTTAAGAGCATCATAATTATATACTTTATCGGTGTTTTGTCTCCTTATTCCAATTATAAATTCTAGCCAGTAACTATCTCTGAAAAGGTGACTTATGTCTTTCATAGAATCAAGTTCTGGGATAAAGAATCCCAGTTATTTTGATTGTTAGAATGGAGGGCAGTTTAAGGGCTAAAGCAATTCAATCATAATTCAATGAGAACATTCTGGGCATTGCTACTTGCTATTTTGAGGGAGTTATAATTATAGAGTAAGAGACAGATATATATGCAAGGGACTCTTCAATATAAGAAAGAATATGATGGTTGTTAAAACAGAATACAAAGTATTTCAGAAGCATAGTACTTTGTAGTTGACCCATGTAAAACTTCTGGAAGATTTCAAAATAAAGTACACATAGATGCATGCTCGTATGTGTGCACCTGTATGTATTTCCAGGGGGAACACTTCATGAATAAAATTATGGAGACGAAAATGACATTTTCAGTCATGTTTGGACATGGAGAAGGAAGAGAGACATTCTAGCATTCTACCAGTGGTTCTCTATCAGTTAAAGAACTACTCAAACAGACCTCTGAGAATAGCCATTCTGAATAAAAAGCAATGGAGCAATACTCCACGCTCAAGCAGAGTTCCAGTAATTTAATGGTCAGAAATCTTAAGTCGATGCATTTTAAGGAAAGCCCAGGATATCTCCCTGGATGGTATAGTTTGCTTTAATTTTATTCTAAGTTCCATGAGGGCAGAGACTTTTTCTCTTTTGTTTGTTTATTCTTTCAAAGCACTTAGAACAGTACCTGGTACAGAGTAGGTACTCAATAAATATTGATTAGACAGATTTTGAAATTCCACACAGAAATTTTAGTTTCAATCCATGGCTCACAGTCAACCAAGAAAAACTAAGACAACTGGTAATAAGAGTCATGGACTGAATTTTTAAAAATAGATTTATAGGAGTCAGTGCAGTACAGAGGATGAAACACAAAACTGGAAGTCAGGACACAGGTTCTACCTTTAATAACCAGCTGTAAAACAGTGGTCAAGTCACTTAATCTCTCTAATATCTCCATCTGACTGACATCCTTTCTGGTTCTCAAATTCTATGAATCTCTTCTCAGCCCCATGCATAACCCTTAATTAAAAATTCATAGACGATTACCCAAGCTTTTCGTGCATCAAATTGACCTTGTGCTAAGGATAAATCATTGCTGATCATGGAAGCTTAAATGAGGAAACATAAAAATTCTTTGAAAGCCTTTGGATGATAATATTTATATAAGGTTGAAGAAAATGTGACAATTCCATTCCGTTATGTAATATTTTCCTTTCCCAGAAGTTTGCAACCTTGATAATACATTGCAAATATTTTAGATTAACATAAGCACCTAAAAGAGACAAGAATGTTTATGGTTCATTTTCCTCCCTATAGATCTAGCTAAATTCTGTTGACATCGGGTTGAACCTACTTAACTCAACCTTCAAAATTTGACAAGAGGAACAGAAGAATTGATGCAAATGTATATGGATTAAGCAAATGCAAGGTTATTTTTCCTAGGGTTGGGTTAGAATAAAACCAAAAGACAATGGTAGAATTTATTTTAATCCAAGGGATTTGTTTCCTTAAATGTGAAAGACTGCTGAATTCTCTAAATCCTGGTCTTTCTATAAATAAAACAACTATTTTTTCCTTGACCGTATCAGATCTATTATGGTATTTTGGATTTTCATTCTCCATTCACAGCAGTAGGGCAATTTTCACTCACAAGGCAGTGTTATTATATATCTTCAGACAGTGAAAAATTATGACGTATCAGTCAGATGCATAGGTAAATCCATGGTAAATCAGTCTTAAGATTTACCATGAAACTTATAGTTTCACCCCATATTTAACAACACAAGTAATAATAATGATGATGTCATATCCATGCATCACTAGACCTACAAACAAATATAAGCTGGGACACCCTCCACCTGGCTCTAATAATCTGGATAAGATGCACAAAAGCCGGGTTACTAACCCAGATACATCGTTCAGTATGCCATGGGCAGTTAGGTCCAGCAGACAGAAAAATCATCTATTCCTGAACATTTCTGCCTAGCCTGATTGGCTCCCTGAAGTTTGCCATTCACTCTCAGCTGCTCTTTCTCTGCTTCATTTGAAACTGTAGATTTCTCTCCCTGGTCTCAGCTGCTGTCTCTATTCCCCAAACTACATGTTTGACTTCCTACTACCACACGTTATTCTTTGGTGAAGTCTGTTTTACCATGGGATCATTAAAGACCAAATTTCTTAGAAGGAAATCTACCCTGCTTCTGACTATAACATTTGATTTTAAGGATGCAAAGGAACAAAGTCCGGTAGTTGGTTTGGAGAGTTAGAACCCAGCAAAAATAACTGCAAGAAGAAGACAAAAGAACACATAAAAGAACTTTCCATTGAGGGCAGTTCATTCCCTAGTAGTAGCTCTCTATCTTATCCTAAATCATAGGCGGACTCAATCAACTTCTGGTGCAGCACTAATGAGGACAGGGAACAATGATTTGTATCAGTCAAGCCTTTAGATGGTCCAAAAGCCTTACCTTAATCTCATCGCCTGCCAAAATTTTAGACCAAACATGCTAAAGGACTGTATAATTTGCCAATTTCATTTTACCTCCTTTTATTTCTGCTTGCCCATCCTCTCAAGAGAATAATAATTAGTGAAATTGCCAGGAAGTCAATACAGAACAAGAGAGGGAAATGGCCACGGAGAGTTACTGGGCATTTCCTATTCATCAGTCGCTGTGCTGAGGATTTAGGGTGCGTTGGCATTAGGCTTCTGGACTCCTCACAGACTGACCTCACTAAATGGACTGTGCTTGCGGGAGACAAAGTGCAAACCCTCTCATGCTTAGTCACCTAAGAATCATCCAAACCTGACCTTTCTTTGTTGCTCAAAGTCAAAAGGGCCAAAAAGAGAAAAGTTTAACCACTTCATAATAATCTCTTAAGACACAGAGTTTCGCTTAAGCGTAAGTTACCTCAAACATCTCTACAGCTGCCGAATTAAATGACACCTTGGATGGGTTTATAGGCCTCCTGGAGGGCTTTGTGTTTACCGACCATAGCAAGAGCAAAGACATTGTTTCTCTCCTCCCGGTGAGCTGTGTGTGGGATTTACAGGGTGAACACAAGGCGTAATGTTTGCATCCTGAGATTTGCCTGTAAAGCAGACTTCAAATCCTTTATTATTCTCCATTTTTTAAAATTTCAGATCATTGCTATTACACTCCATTATTCAATGGAGTCTTACAAGAAACCAAAGACTTTGTTTTCAATGAATGATGACAGTTAAACTTTGTGGAGTCTTAAACTGTAGAGTGTATATTTCAGAAGTCTTTCTCAATATGTTTTACAAGTTGTGGTGGTGTTTTTGAACCTAACGAAAATGATTCATGTAGCTCTTAAACTTAGCACAAAGGGACAGATTGTAAAAATTTATAAGTTAGGTAATGTATGGATTGAAGTATCAATAAAAATTGAAGACATTTTTCATAAACTTAAATTCTCTGAATTGGATGGTTGGAACTTGGTTACTGGGCTATCTGGCAGTAATCACTATGCACTAAAAATTTTTATATTTCGGGAAAGTCTAGGTTAACAATTGCCAAATATTCAGGTATAATAAAGGAGATAGTTTTTAGTCCTCAGCTCTGAAGTCAGGATGCATAGTTTCAAATCCCAACTCCACTGCTGGTGAGCTGTTGATCTTACCAAGTCTTTGATGCTTCAATTCCTTCCTCTGTAAAGTGGGGTAATAGTGGTATCTACTCTGTATGGTTGCTCTGAGTAAATTCAGTAGTTTGGCTAGTCAATCAATGTAACAACAGCAAATGTTTAATACCTGACTTCCATGTGTCAAGCACTCTCTGAAATACCAAGGATTCCTAGTTGAACAAGACACAAAACTCGTCTCTAGCAATCATAGACTACAGAATCTTCTCAACTTTTTAAATAAATTTATTTATTTATTTGTTTTTATTTTTGGCTGTGTTGGGTCTTCATTGCTGTGCGCGGGCTTTCTCTAGCTGCAGAGAGCGGGGGCTACTCTTCATTGCGGTGCACGGACTTCTCATTGTCGTGGCTTCTCTTGCTGCAGAGCACGGGCTCTAGGCATGCAGGCTTCAATAGTTGTGGCACGCAGGCTCAGTAGTTGTGGCTCCCGGGCTCTAAAGCGCAGGCTCAGTCGTTGTGGCGCATGGAATTAGTTGCTCCGCGGCATGTGGGATCTTCCCGGGCCAGGAATTGAACCCATTTCCCCTGCAATGGCAGCAGGATTCTTAACCACTGAGCCACCAGGGAAGCCCTCAATTTTTATTATGCCAACTAAAATAAAAGACTGGCAACCAATTAAAGGCAGATCACCCTCTTCACAATGTCTGTGATTTGATTTATCTCTTTGAAGGGAGAATCCATTTTAAAGAACTTAGTACCACCACTTCCAAGACTCTCTGTCAACAGATAAACAGTCCCTCCACTAGAATTAGCCTCCTTGCTAATGGCAGTTTCAAGCAGTGAAAAAAAAAAAAAAACCTACTGTTGAAATGTGAATAATGAAGACATGGTATATATTTAAAAGAACCAAAATGGGTCCCACAGAAGTTTGGCTATCATCCAAACTCACTTTGTTTTCAAACTTCTGTAATATTCATAAAGGAGAGATATCCCTGGCTTTAACACACCCCCCATGCTATTTGCAAGAAGCCATGTTTGCCAGGTAAAATGTTCAAGCAGATGCTGGACAGCAGTCTTCCGGAGGCGGAGTAAAGACCATCTCTGCTATGGGAAGGTATGCTAGACGGGGGTAGCCAACCTCCCTTACAGAACTAAGATCATGATTTGATGGCCTATAATTTTCATATTGGGTGGTAGGTTTATAGGTGGCTATACATTATGCTTTTTAACTTAAATATATGTTGCACATATTCTTCTGTAGGTATCAAATGTTTTATAATAAAAAATTATTTTTTGAAAAGATTTATATACCTAACTCATGGAATATACTATTAGGAAGCCATCGAAATAACCCAAAGTTGTCTGTCATTTCTCTGTTCTACAGCCCATACTGGGTTGTCTCTTGATCCTTTAATCAAAGCCTTGTAATTACCAGGAAAGAGACTGTGTGGATAAAGAAAAGAAAACGCTGAGAGGAGCCAGTGTGCAGATAAAGAGTTGTTGTTGGTCTAGTTCTCCAGTGGGGGAGGAAGAAGTCATCACTGCAGATGTTCTAGGGTCCCCATGAGAATGTCTGAGAGCTAAAGCAGAGGGCATTTAGGCAGCAACAGGTTTAAAGATCGACTGAATGAAATATCAAAATCTGTTAGTAGATTTTAATCTATGGGCTAGAGATCCAGGATGGGACAAGACTGAAAACCTATAGGTTCAGAAATGCAGAAGACCTCTGGATTCCCAGATATTGCCAGAATCACACCACCTTTGTTTTCCAACCATGTTATCTTTCCTTTTCTATACCATTTCTTCTGCCTGGGACACTCTTTCCTCCTCCCCTGCCCTTTCTTGTTAACACTTACTAATATCATTTCCTAATACATTTCCTCAGAGCAGCATTTTCCAAAGCACCAAGCCGGGCTAGGGGTCTCTTTTGAACGTGCTCTATAGCATTCTGTGCTATGATTCCTGGTACTCAACCCACGTGTAAGTAAATGTTCATGTTTAACACCTGTCTCTAAAATTGTGTGTGTGCAAGTGACAGGACAGCAGAGCCTGTGCTTTCCTATTCACCCCTTGGACCTCTAAGGCCTAATACAGAGCCTGGCAGATAAGAAGTACTCAAGAAATGTTTATTAAATTTATGAACGATGAATGAGTGACTGAATGAATAGATGAATGAGTTATCTCTGGGACATCCAAGCAGATATATCTCAGAGAGGGTCAGAATCAACATTCTGAGCTCAGAAGAGAGATTAGAGCTGGCAGTAAAGATTGAAGAGTCACCAGCTTCCAAGAGGTGATGAAATTCATAGGGGAGAATAAATATAAATCTCCTAGGAAGAGTGAAAGTGCACAAGACTGAAGTCAGACAAGGAATGTGGACCCCGTGAAAGTAATTCAGAAACTTGCTCAGAAAGTCCGGTGCAGTCCGGATAGTGGTTAAGAGCTCAGATTGCTGTACTCAAACAGACTGACTTTTAACCCTAGCTCCAGTCCTTACTTTGTGAACCAGGGAAGTGTCCGGAGCTCAGCGAGCCGGAGAGAGCTGAGCTGCCCAGTGTCAAAATAGCTGGTTGAAGCCACACGCCAAAAATGAGAGTAACAGGTAGCCGAGCCTTTAACATCACTTACTGCAGCAGTATAAGCAGGAGGCCAAATGGAAGAAAGTATGGTACTTCCTCCCCTCCCCGCCCCTCTTCCAGTGCCCCCTTCCATTTTCCGACAGGGAAGGGTTCACTAGTCACGGATCGGATAGATCAGCACAGATGTTGGGTCATTTTACTGCTGAAGCGTCCCCAAATAAAAGGCTCCCACAGCTTTATGGACCTGAGGGCTGGGGAGAGGGCGAGGGGAAAGGGCTAGGAGTGGAAAAGCACTGAGTAGTGAGTCAGAGTGGCGGACAGTGTCTTCAGGGTGCCCCCTCCTTCCCCCCAAAGGAGGTTTCAGCAGAGAAGCTGGAGGGACGTCTCCACTGAAGGCCAGAATAAGGGTACTGGGCTAAGAAGGCAGAGATGCAGAAGAGCATGGCCAGCCAGGCAGGCCTCAGCCCTTGACTGCACTCCTCTCAGAGGCTGCAGTATATTGGCTCTGTACCAGGTCTGGGGTAGAGAGGCCGGCTTTCCTGTGAAGCCTGCGAGGTGAAGCCTTCGTTAACTGCCTACGGTTGGTCCCCCAAAATGACTCATTGGTGTTTGGCCAGGAGCGAAACTCCTCAGTAAGTCTCTTGAACTCTACGTCTCAGTTTCCTGACCTACACCCGCCTCGCGGATTGTTGCAAAAACTTAGCTGTATGCCTGACCTCTATGCGGTGCTCCATAGATGAGAACAACACAGGAGCAAGTTAGATGAGAGGGACTTCACTGGGGCTAAGAGAGAAGAGGCCAAGAAGGTCACGACAGAAAATTATCTGTTCACTCAACAACAGAGTCATTAGTGCCCTCAGCAGAGTCATTTCCGTGCAGTAAAGATGATGAACGTCAAAGTGCAAAAAGTGATCAGCAAATAGGAGGTGAGGGAGAAGAGATAGCAAGGACCACCCACAGACTTAGAGAACGAACGTATAGTTCCCCGGGGGGAAGGATGGGGGGAAGGGATAGTTAAGGGGTTTGGGACCGACGTGTACACCCTGCTGTATTTAAGATGGATCACCAGCAAGGACCTACTGTAGAGCACAGGGAACTCTGCTCAATACTCCGTAGCAACCTAAATGGGAAAAGAATTTGCAGAAGAATAGATACATGTATATGTATCACTGAGTCGCTTGGCTGTACACCTGAAACTAACACAACATTGTAAAGCAGCTATAATACGATATAAAAGAAAAAGTTTAAAAAAGAGAGAGAGGGCAAGTGTCAACCGGTCTGAGGAGATGTTGAGGGCAGGGAAGAGAAGACGCCCCAGGACTGAGCACGTGAGGCCCTCTGAGGGGAGCCCTGGGTGATGGCAGCTTCTAGTCGTGCAGGGACACAGCACGGATGTAAGTGCTGAGCCTGCGGTTTGCAGCCTCCTTCCAGATGTGCAGGCTTCCCTTCAGGATCGCCCCACTTATCCTTTATTCCACCTAAATAACCATGCACTTTCCACCGTTACCAGCCCTCTTTCTATTCATCTGCCAACTTTTATCCCCCAAAGCCCGAGCTGTGAGGGTCCTTACTCCTATCGGCTCACCGCCTCTACAGCAAGCTTCGCCTCTGCTCGGCAGACCGAGAAACGTCACAGGTTCGTGTTCACATCAGAATCCAGCAGGGAATGATCTCTTCTCTCCTCCCGCCCTAACCACAAATAAATGCTACATAATTTATTACATATTGGTACTTTTTTGAGACTAGAGGCAAACCGTGGTTCATCTCTAAACACTGACCCATCCAGAGAAATTAGCTATTATTCTAAAGAGGCAAAAAACCATCAAATTCCTACTTTGGTACTAAGACTAAAGAAGATTGCTAACATGCATATTGCAGACTTTCCACGGAGGATGTGAATCCGTAGCCTAGTGAGGCCCAGGTAATGGGATTTACTGTACTTTTTATGTGAGAATAATATTTCCAGGGCTTTCAGGTACATTTAGTACAAAGGCTTTTCCTTGTACTAAAATACCGAGAGACACATGAGGTTCAGTAACTCTTAAAGTTGGAGCTCCGATCATTCACATTTTTGCATGAGAGGGTGCAGGAGAAAGCAGCAGAACTGCTGTAAACTATTTTGTGTGTGTGTGTGTGTGTGTGTGTGTGTGTGTGTGGTAGGAGCACAGGCTCCGGACGCGCAGGCTCAGCGGCCATGGCTCACGGGCCCAGCCGCTCCGCGGCACGTGGGATCCTCCCGGACCGGGGCGCGAACCCGGTTCCCCTGCATCGGCAGGCGGACGCGCAACCACTGCGCCACCGGGGAAGCCCTGCTGTAAACTATTATGTGAACTAATTTAATCACATTCAACCCAGCAGGTTTACGCCTGCTGCCATTGCTTTGCTGATCCTTAAGTAGACTATCATTTTCTGCCTCTGCTGTTTACAGGAATACATTTTATTTCAAAAGCAAGATTTTTCTTGGCACTCAACTCACCCATGACTTTATCGTTGAATATTTTTTAATGTTATAATTCAACTCTTTGTGTGGCTAAAATGGCCAAGCCTCTTTTATGTTGTTGTTCTTCGATTTCCCCCGTCAAGCATTCTGACTGCTGCTGTCAAAATCTCATAATAAATGAAGATTTCTCCCACCGTGGACCTCTTATAACCATGGCAGCTCCATCAGCAGCTAACGGCCACGTTGCAAAAAATGCTTTTGAAAAGGACAGCTCCTCACGCTGCTGTAGTACAAATGTCCTTTTCTTCCCTTTTCTCCATAAGGATGCTAAGAAAACACATTCCAAGTAAACGTTTGCTTTCTCGTGGACATGTGGGGCTACTTGAAAAAAAAAAAAAAAAGCATCAAGAAATTAGAAGAAAAACTACAAATAAAAGAGGAAGATCTCTTGGAAAGTATAGCACTAAAGGGGGGAAAGATGCTGATGGCTTGGCAGCATTAACAACATATTTTTACAACTGAAATCAATGTGGTTATTCCCAAGAATCTGAGAATCTTTATTGCTGTTACTCCACCGTCAACCAGGGAGGATTTCTAGATTGCTCGTTTTAGAGGTCATTTGTCTCTCTGAACAGTTGGTCACTTTTAGGTAATGCAACCATGTGCGTCCATGTACAGATGCTGCTCTCTCTTGTTTCCATAAGATGGACACTTTTAGGCTCCTCTTTATGCTCTGAAAGAACGCCAGAGCAGGGTCAGCATGTAGATCCTTCAGCTCGCCTTACAAGTGTTCCTGTCGTGCCAAAACAACAGGAATTCCAGGCCATGCCCCGCCCTCAGACACTCCATCCACCGTCAACCAGGGAGGATTTCTAGATTGCTCGTTTTAGATGTCATTTGTCTCTCTGAACAGTTGGTCACTTTTAGGTAATGCAACCATGTGCGTCCATGTACAGATGCTGCTCTCTCTTGTTTCCATAAGATGGACACTTTTAGGCTCCTCTTTATGCCCTGAAAGAACGCCAGAGGAGGGTCAGCATGTAGATCCTTCAGCTCGCCTTACAAGTGTTCCCGTCGTGCCAAAACAACAGGAATTCCAGGCCATGCCCCGCCCTCAGACACTCCAAAATGCTCTGGCTTTCTTGTTTATAAGGTAGTCCCAAAACGGTCTATGAGAGAAATTTTCCCTAGATACCTGCTTCTGAAGCAGCCTTCTCATAAAATAAAGGAGGATATCTTCCACTTAATTTCCCATTATGGAAATATAGACATTTAAACAGATCTCTCTGTCTCTACCTACCTACCAACCTACCTGTCTCTCTACCTACTTAATGTATATCCATGGAAAGGGACTTCCCCAAATCTCAAAGAATTCAGAGGTTGAGGTTGTTTTTCTTTTCAATTTTCCTTCAACTATCAATAATGATCAATAAATATCCACAGATTAGACCTCAGCATCAGGTTTCCAAATATGGCAGGATTTGTCAGTGCCAGCTACGCGGATAGCTGGTATATTTCATCACTGTAAATAATCATCTCCCTCTGAGGTTTTCAGAATTAAATGGTCTCTGTAGGGCTGACGTAGGAATAAGGATGTCCCAGGCCACAGAGCAAGCAGCAAAGCTAATTTTCATTAGCCATTACTACCATTTGAATTGTACCTTACCTAAAACCATTTTTTAACTCTTCCGAAAGGTTTTCTCTCTATGTAAAAGTCCTTTAATCATGTGAATAGGCTTAACAGTTAAGACCTCCTTAGATTTGCATCAGAGCTCTGATTCTTTCTGCTGGGAAACTGTGGGCAAGTTATTCAAACTAGCTTAATCTCAAGGCATTAATTTGTAAAAACCAGACTGATAACAGTTCTCCCTCAGAGGATAGCTAGGAAGAATAATTGACTTAACACTTATGAGAGCACCCAGCTTTGTAACTGAAAGAAACTAAATTCTTCATGAATCATTTTTCCCCTTTCTTTTCCCTCATTCCTGACTCTCACTCTCTCCTGTTTCTTAGAAGAACTAGTCATAAGATTAGGCTCATATTCCTGATTTGCTCATCTATTTTATAAGCCACTTTCATAAGTATGTAAAATTATTTGCTTTCTGCTAAGGGAAGACAAGTTGAACTGTAGACAGTGCAAGATTGTCAGTGGTGAGTTTTTGGTTTTCCTTAATCAAACAAAACGCTATAAAATTTGATAATATATATAAGATCACTACCAGAAAAATCTCACAGCCTTTCTCAAATAAAATTAAACTTGAAATCACAAAGCATCGTTTCCTTTTTGAACTGGTTCACCAAGTTTCCGTAGTGGAACGAACTTGGAGAATCCCATCAGTGACAGCCCAGACAACAATCTGTGGTCTGATCTTATTTACCTTGGTGGTGGGAGTATATCAGGCTAATAAGAAAACAAATTGTAACAAATAAAGATGTCAGGATGCTCTATAGGAGAAGTTTCTTTTACATCTTTTTTAAAGGCAAACTTCGGAGAAAGTTCAACAGAAAACATTGCAAACCATTAATTTTTGCCTTGACAAAGAAACTTTCATCCTTTGGAAGGTAGCAGAATAAATGTGAAGGTTTTAATAAAATATTTTGTGTGGCTACAAAAGCAACACTAAACATAAATAAGTAAGTCTTTGCCACCAAATCATTTTAAAGTGTTGTCATCCAAGTACAATGATGCTGCAGTATGCAGGTATGTGTATAACTTTTGGAAATACCAGTAAAGTCTGAGTTCATGAAATACTCCTGCCTGTCATCCTGAGACTAAGATGCATTATCAAATTGCAAGCAGGTGTTGTCAAATCGGAAGCCAGGGCTGCTGGCTCAGTGAGAGGCAAAGCCTGAATGAGGAGTTTGGAAGGAAAAAAGTGAAAGAAGACCAAACGAAAAAGAATGTTCTCTCGCTAAGCAAATCGAATCAGTGAACAAAGGCACCATTTCTCTAAATATTCATTTGACTACACAAAGGAATCCCTTGTGTTCATCCAATGTTTCCTGATAACCTCGGACCTTAGTTAATCAAATAGAATTTTTGCCTTTCTGTCATTACCTCAATCTCCAATACTTAAGACAACCTGAAGAAAGTGATATGTATACAACCAACCATTTACTTTCCACATGTAACTTTTTTTCATTCAGTGGCCAAATCTTCTGTTGGAAGAAGAAATAAAATCACCAACAATTTATTTAAGTCCTTTTATTTCCTAGATATGGAGTCCTACATAGGACTAGATAGAAAACCTAATATTGCTTCTTTGGGAAATGTACTTTTTCCTGCATTAATCAATGTAACCCGGGTTTTGTATAAAAACAATGAAAATGTTCCCATCTCAGATTATGATTTAAACTACAAAAGGCATAAATGATAAGTTCTCTTAGAGAACATAAGCACATTTTCTTCAGAGCAATGTTGGCACTGCCTGATCAATAGAATAATGTTTTCTTCTATATTACAGTAATTCATTTGGTAAAAACAAGGTCAGGATGGGCCAACCCACTTGACAACTATAGTGAAAACCTAAAATTTGTTACTGTGTTCTCAGCTAAGTATTGAGGAACAGTAAATGTTCCCTTTTCTGTCTTTTTTGTTGTTGTTCATGATGACATCCACGGACGTATCCCTCACATTCTGTGCACTGTGCTTGGAGAGTACCAACTCCACAGAGAATGGGAAAAACAAAGAGTAGAAAAATCATCTTGCAATTTAGAATAATCTGAGAGTTGAGATCATATTTCTGTTTAAAAAAAAAAGATGAAAGGCATTGGTTGTCTAGGGAAAAATTCTATGTTTGTTAAACACAATTAGACAATACTTCCAAAAATTACCTTTCTAAGAGGCTCCTGAGCTTTCCTGTTTTGGCCAAAGTTACACATGACAATGATTAGCTCATAGTAGATACTTGATAAATAATGCATGAATCAGTGAGCATTACCTAATAGAATGTAGTTCATTCTTCAAGACCTAATACAGCACTTACTCTGATGATAGGCACTGCCCTAAGCACCCTATAAATGTCGTAAATGTTAACTCATATACTCCTTGTAACAATCCCAGGGGATGTGTTCTATTATTGTCTTCACCTTACAAGAGAGGAAAACAGAGCAAAGAGAAGCTGTTTGTCCAAAGCCACACAGCTGATGATAGCTGATGATAGTCCAAAGCCACACTTTTGAATTCTGGTTCCTGAGTCAATGCCTTAATCCTCATTCACCATGCTGCCTCCGTGTGATGTTTTGCAGGAGTTAGACCCGCTCAAATTGCAGTTTGATTCCCCTATATTAGGCTCCTGAAAGTTATCTTGGTAGTCATTCAGAATTTGAGGTAGTCTAATGGGGCTTCTAAAATAACCATGGATTTCTATCTTCCCTTTCATGTGATCCTCTCTGCCAGTGGAAATGATATTGGATTTTTTTTAGTAGTTTAGGATATTTATATTAAGTCTAAGAGAAATAAGAGCCTGAAGGGAATAGCCCTAATTTTTAGATTGTGGTTTTGGTAAACCTATAACCTGGGTCCTTATTATTGCCCAGATTTGCTCAAAAAAAATTATATATATATATATATATACATATACACATATATATACATATATATTTAAAATATATATGTGTGTGTGTGTATATATATATATGCCCCAAAACTGAGACTGTGGATGAACTTTGATTTCAGGAACCTAGAAGGGCCCTAGAAGGGCCGCCAGATCATCATCATCACGGAGGTAATAGATTGAGCTTTGGAGTCAGACAAATTTGGGGTTGTATCCTTGCCCTGCCATTTACCATCTTGTGTGGCTTTAGGCACGTTCTTAATTTCTCAGCACCTAATGATCCTTAGCTGTAAAATGGAGATGATAGTGTAATTTCTTAGGGTTATTTGGAGAATTTTATACATGAGTTCATAGTAAAAGCTCAAAAAATGTTATTTCCTTTCCCTTTAAAGTGATGCTATTATGACTATAATTATCTTTCCAAGTAAAATAAGGGCTTCATGACAAGTTATCTCTGTCTGCAAATTTCCGAAAAGAATTTTTTTAAGATACCAAAGATTTTGCAAGAAGTGACTTTCAATAACCTTCGATACATATGCTCTCTCTGTAAGTATAGATCTGTATACAGATATAAGGGACGGAATAGATTGCCATGATCCTACCTTCTACATCTTAAATCTCCACCACTAGATTTGAATCAAACAAAAATACAAATGGTATTATCACCAGAAAGTCACATTTAAAATGTTTGAATTTCCATTAGCATGTTGAACATTAATTAAGCACTCAGGTTATTTAGTTTAGGTAATAGTAAATTTCACCCTGCAAAGGCACTTTTATTAGTGTTTCCCCCCAGTGGCCATTGTTTTAAAAGATTTTTCTCTCTCTAGAAAACTGAATTTTTCAGTAATAGTTTAGTTTTCATTTTTATTCATTGAAATCATCTATGCATATATAGTCAGGTTTCTTCTCAGCATAAAACCACAATGTTCCCACACTAAGTTGACATAACTCCAACAAGAAGCAAAGAAACTTGATGTATTTGTTCTTCTTTATAGTCTTCTTGAAGGTTAATTGTTGTACACTCTATTAATTTTTATTAATATTCAGTTTATATCCCTGATGAAAGATTATGTGTCCCAGTCCTGTTAAACTCGGGTGTGGCCATATGACTTGCTTTGGCCAAAAACATGAACAATTCCAGGTGTAAGGTTTAAGAGAAGAGCCTTGAGCCGAAACCTGAATAGTTAATAGATATTAGCCAAGCAAAGAGTGAAGAGAACTTATTCTAAACTGATGAAACACCATGTGATAAGCCTTTGGAAAGAGACTGTAAAATTCAAACCTTTATACCAGTGTAATTAGAGAGTTAGAAAGACAGCTGGAGAGTGAGATGGATAAGGCTACAGAGGTAGGAAGGGAGTCAGATCTCCCAAGCTGGTTGGTCATATCAATGATTTTATACCAAGTGCCAATGTGAAGCTATATAAGGGTTATAAGCCTGGAAATAACATATGACTTAGATTTGTAAAGAGCTCTCAGGATTTTGTGTGCAGAGCAAATTGAGAGGGAGATAATGGAAACTTTTAAACTAGATGAAAAGCTAATGTGATAATCCAGGCTGGAATTGATAGTGGCCTGACCCAGAGCAGTAGCTGTGGAAATGCAAGAAGTGGATGTATTTTAAATATATATAAAAGGGCAGATTTAAAAGATGCTGAGTAGATGTATGCATAACAGACTGACGATAGAATGTACAGATGGAAAACGAAGGAGTGAAGGATGATTTGGGGTTCCAGATTAAGCGACTGGGTGGAAGAGACTCCATATATGGCAAAGGGAATGCCTTGCAGATGTGCCCCGTTGGAGAAGAAAGTCAGATATATTCAGACTGAGGACATAATGTGGAGAACCCACTGGGCAGTTGGTGCTTAGAGAAGCCATCTGGACAGGAGACAACAAATTTGGATTTATAACATGTAGATGGTACTTAACGCTGTGAGAATGACTGAGATGATTTAAAAAGAAAGACTAGAAGAAGAGAACAGAAAGGCACCTGAGTTATTTAAGGTCTGAGTAACTCTAATATTTGGTCAGAGAGAGAAGGAGAAATGTGACAGGAAGACTGAAAACAATCGAAAGTTTTAGTAAAGATGGAGTAATTGCTTCCCACTGGAAAGCACTTAATGTCTTTAGCTCTGAGGCTTTATGATGGGTTTCTTTTCCTGAAGGAGAACAGCCTTCGATAGGTTCTGAGCCGGTCAGTCAAGGAGCTGGAGACTGGCCTCAGGGGATGGTGGAGGGGGGATGGTCACAGCCTTCTCAGTGGGGCTTGGAGAAACTTCAGCTACTTCACAGTTTTTATTTAAGACTAAGACATTTCTTTATTGCCCATGAAGCTTCCTCTATAGAAAAGACATTAACTGTCACTCTGTATGTTTCATTTAACACACTAGTATGTCTAGACTCGGTTTATCTCTTTCTAGACGCTACACCAGCAATTTGGGTCACTTCCACCCAGTAGGTACAGTTTCTTCAACTATAGCCTCGTGGTTCATAAAGTGACCTCGGCATAGAAATCACCTTGGTTTTTTTCCCCTCACATAGAGTAGATAGTTTCACCTTCCTCAGACTGCAGGTTCCACTCTTCTTATAGCTGCAGATTGCTCTTCTCAACAGGCCTGTAAGAATTCCTAAAGGGGAAAAAAAGTGGAGATTACTCCATTTTTAAGGGGTAACAAATTAGACATGTTATTTCCAGTCTGGTCACTTAACTCTCCTTGACTTGATATAGAGCACATACTTTGAAGGACTGCTAATATGGAGGAAAAGTAGTCACTCTTCCCTAAAACGATGCCTCTTCTCCCATCCTACCCAGCTAAGGGGACAGCACCTACTAACAAACTTATTTCAGGAAATTCAACCCCTAGGAAACACGTTGGTGATAGCCTCCAGCCCTGGCCTAGCTGACTCAGCACGAACACCTCTGATTTTCCCTTGGCTATACTGACTCATTCTCGGCCACAGTCTGCCCTGGCCTCCTTCCGCTAGCCAGGACCCTCAGAGAGTAGAACTCATAATGCCTCATAAATACCAAGAGCTTAACAAATATTAGTCCCCTCCTCTTCTGCCTAGCTGCAAGCCTGGATCTCAACTTCTGCTTGACCTGATTACTGTCCTAATTCTGAACTGTTATAAATGCTGGTAATAAGGGCCATTCTCAAATTCACTATTATATTTAACACTCATAATAACTCTATAAAATTCACCTTCATGAAAATGTCATCCTACCTTCTGTTTAGGCAGAAACTTTCTTGAAAGGTAAGTTTTAAGTTACTCTTGATTGAAGCTTTATTGATTGAAATACTTCAGAGCTCAGGCAGCAACCCCACTTCCCAATAAGCCAGGCAAAACCCTGGGGAGCTGTTGGGAAGTGGCCTCTCCACTGTCCACATTCTGGTTAGACTTAGTTCTCTAATCCATGTAGAACAGCTGTCTCCTTTGGCCACTTCTATTGTCCCAATCACTTTTCTTTCATAAAAAGACTTTTAGAGATGTTATTCAGGGCCAATCTGGCTATAGTCCTAGCCTCAGATCTTTTGAGACAAAGTATATAGTTATAAATGTTTATTATTTATGTTACTATCAGACAACTGGTTATCTCATTGGCTACCTCAAATTATGCCTGAATTTTCTTCTTAAAATCAGAAATCACGTTCACCACAGAGTTAGTATACATATATTTCTAATAGGATAGAACAATACAGTCGTTATGCACTTTGCTACATAGTATAATGGGGGTAGCAGGGGAAGAAGGTTCGATTCTAAGGACCTGAATTGCGGTCTTGGTTCTATCATATTTTTGTTGGAGTGAGCTTAAGTTGTCAGAGCTTCAGTTCACTTTTCTCTCTCTTCTACTTACCTGAAAGAACTGGTTATAAATCTGAATTAATATATTTGAAAGCAACGAAAATAGAAATTACTGATAATTTAGTGATTGTATAATTTCAACCAACTACTTCTATATGTTAAGGCTTATTTTAGTTCCTGTTTCAACCACACTTTGCCCAAAAGGAAGAGAAAGATCTAGATCAGTGATTCTCACACCTGACTGATTTCACCGACAAAACTTTAAAGTTTATAAAGATTCTCAGGCTCTACTTACCAAGGTTTTGATTCAGTGGGCATGGATATAGGCCCAGGAGACTATATTTTTTTTAAAGTTTCTCAAGTAAAATGCTGCAGCTTTTTTGGAAGAAGTTAGCAATGGGTGTTAACATTTTACCCTGAGACCTGGTAATTTTACTTCTAGAAATTTATCCTAGCAATATACTTGAACACGTGTAGAAGGATATACATACAAGGATTTTTACTGCAGCTTTGTTTATCCTTTAAAAAACCGTTGGATGTCCTTCAATAGGAGACTATTTAAATAAACCGTGGCATGTCCGTACAGTTGAATGAAATGCTGACATTGACAGATGTGCAAGGCTACATTATTCTTAAATTTTAAAAAGCAAATCATACAACAGCTTTATAATACAGTCTTCTTAGTGAAATATAAAAAGTGCTTGTAGTGTGTACATATTCATGTATGGGTTTATAAGAGACACACACTGAACTGTTAATAGAGGTCAAAACTGAGAAACTGGTTTGTGAAAGAAAGCAAAGGAAATGTAGGACTTTTACTTTTTAATGTTTACATTTCCTTTTATAGTTTTTTCCTTACAGCATAAAAGTATTGCATTAAAAAAAAAAAATCCCAGGTGACTCTGGTCAGCAGTCACATCCCCAAACCTACTGATTAAGAAGCATGTTAATCTCCTCTATCTGTCCCCCTTTATTACTGCTCTTATAATTTTTAAGCTATATTATTCGTGATGTTCTACATTTTATCATTGTCAGTTTCATCACTCAGCCTTTCCGGAATCTCCCTAGTATATATCCCAAGTCCGAATCTGTTCATTCACCCAGTTTATGAATATATACCCAGTGCTTATGCCCAGGAATTGCCAAGTGCTGTTCAAGGCACTAGCAACAAACAAGACTACAAGTCCTGCCCTCATGAACTGAGAATCACAACTTCTCTGAGCCTCAGTCCCTTCACCTGTAAAATGGGTATATCATTTCAAACATAGTATATTTTCTCATAGGGTTTTCTGAGTATGAAAGTAAATAATGTGTGTAAAGCAGCATAAAGTCTCACGTCACAGAAGTGCTGAGTAATTCTAAGCTGTAGTGATTTTCATTGTCATTATCATTAATTTTTCATGGCCAACTGTTTGATCCAGTGAGAATCTTCTGGGGGAAAAAAACCTACAAACACTAAATTTCATATTAAGAATGTTATTGTTGGTGTTGTAAACAATTTGAAGTACATCTGCCCCAGTAAATCACAGCAGATTTTAGAAGGCTTAGAGAAAAACAGAGTAGAAGTCAATTCAGTAAGAGGGAAAATGTTGCCTCTTAGTTATTTAACGCATTCCTCAGCCACAGAACTCTAATTTCCTTGCTTTAACAAAGTAGATTACACAGCAGAGCCCAATGTGCATTTATAACAATATGTGACATTTTGTTCATGTCAGTGAGGATGAGAATCCCTTTTGGGGGAAAGAGTACCAAAGAGCAGTGAGTGACCCCTTAATCCTAATAGCAGATACTCCCGTGAGTAGAAACCACAGTTTGTGAAGCTTGGGAAATGAACTTCTCTTTACATTTGCCCTTGATCTTAAAAGTACAAAACATGGGCTAAGCCGGTTTGAGCTTTTTGTACTGACTCAGAAGGTAAATATGGAGCCAGGTTCAACTATCCAATTAAATGTATTGTTTAAAAATGAAAACAATTATAGTGAAACTGAAAATTGCAATCGCTTTAGCTATATATGTTTGTTTTTCTTTTTTCCTTTTTCGTTTTCATTGCTGTTGACAGAGCTAACTCTTCTTTCAGCAAAGCAAGAAAAAAAAAAAAAGCATTAAACAATGATTATTAGTGGACTCTCTGGCACAGCCCCCAGTTAGGTTAGCTGATCCCTGCGCTTCCTGCAGGGCCTTGACTGATTCTGTCCACTCTGAAAGGAAACCCCAACAGAACTACTGCGAGAATGTAACAGTGTAGTAGCAGGGGATTTTGTGCCGGAGCACCAGAAAATTCTCCATGTGAATACATAGGTCTTTGGTATATTCTAAAAGCTAATATTTAAATTGAGAAAGAATAAAGGATAAGCAAATATCCTCAAGTTCATAGGTCATAAAAATTATTTTGTGGTGGAAAAGGGGAGTTACTAAGTATTCACTTAACAAGTATGTATTGCGTAACGAAATGCCTAGTGCTTGCCCTAGGAAATAGCTACACAAGTGAATGCAATGCAATGGCTGCTCTTAAAGAACAATGCTGTTGCAGTCACAGTCACATAAAGCTGCAGGGTAAGAATGCTTTATTCCGTGCCTTATGTATGGTACCCTAGCTGGGTTACTCTGGTGACTTGGTTGAGTCGTAGCCACAAGGCAGGATAGTCAACTGCAACATGCACAGACCAATATACATTTTATTTTCTACAGATTCTTGAACTTCAGGTTTTACATCTGGGTTGCAATCTTCTCAGGAACTGTTGTTTCAAGGCATGTTTTCACTGCTGGATTTAGTCTCAGCAGGACTACCAAGATATAAAGAAATATAAAAAATTGAATGAAAACGACTCAAAGCATTTTGGCAGTGTCGGGGAGAAAGACATTTTCCTCATCCCTTCCAGGTTCTTCGGGCTGGTCTAAGAGTGAAATTGACACGAGTCAGATCTACAGAAGAAAATCACACAAAAGCTTAATAACATGTACGAATGGGAGGAACCCAGGAAAACGGAGTAAATAGCCAAAATGGCTGAAACCTTCACCTTTAATACCAAAAGAGGACATTAGGATAGTGGTTTGGGACTTCAGAGGGGAGGAAGGCAATTCATATGAAAATGGAAAAGCAAATGTTTGGTAAACAAGTGTTTGCTGAGCCCTGCAGACACAATGGGATGCAGCACAGACTCTGATCTCGAGGCCCAGCTAGCCCCTGTTCTTTGCAGATGGCTCCGGTAATAGGTATATCCCAGGAACAGGCCCTCGATCTAAATTTTTTTAGGCAGTTAGAGGAAAGGTCAAAGTTTCTTTCTGAGTCTTTTGGTCCTTGATTGTTTTCAGCTGGAAATAATCTGCACGCTAAAGAGACATTCCTGCAGTAGTCATGACGATTGTGTTTTATGTTTGGTGTGAATGTTATTTAAACCAATCAATGCAGTATGTTGCAACAGATCATTTTCAACTAAAATATTCTTTTCAGACCTTTTCTGTTACACAGTGAGACTAGTTCATTTGCGTACTCTCGTGATTAAAATGGACTTTGGGTCTAGTGGTTATATCCATTGTTATTATTCTTTTTGGTCAACTCTGTTTCTCACTTGAAAATTCCCTAAGAAAGTAATGCCCTTTGATAAATGCAAGTGTTGGCAAACAGTCCCAGGTTTTTTACAAGGGGATGGAAGAGAATATTTTTTTACTCTTACCTTGTTTGTGTGCATGTGTGTGTTTTTATGTAAGACAAGAGTCTACCCTTCTCAAGCTACATCAAGCAAAAGGTACATAATCCTTACAAAAAAAGCAACCGTGACATGACATCCATTAGATCTAATCATAACACCTCTTGAAAGATTTATCCAACGTCCTCTTATTCCACTGAAGTAAAGTTGGAAGTAATTGTTTAAAAGCATATGTAATTTAATAGGAAGTCAAAACAATGCTCATCTATAAATAATTTTCGGGCTTCCCTGGTGGCACAGTGGTAGAGAGTCCGCCTGCCGATGCAGGGGACACGGGTTCGTGCCCCGGTCCGGGAGGATCCCGCGTGCCACGGAGCGGCTGGGCCCGTGAGCCATGGCCGCTGAGCCTGCGCGTCCGGAGCCTGTGCTCCGCAACGGGAGAGGCCACAA
>NC_041220.1:14349616-14353334 GCF_002837175.3 Physeter macrocephalus
ATATATATATATATATATATATATATATGTGTGTGTGTATATATATATATAAATAATTTCCTTCTTCCATTCTGCTCAGTTTAGTTTAACTGTGAAAGCAATTAATTTTTTTAAAGAGTTGGAAGACTGTTCTAAAATATATATCTCCTTCTGACCCCTGGAATTTTCTGAGCAAGTTATTATAGACTCCACAAATGACTCCCATGTGTAGCTCTTCTCTCAGCTGTAATATTACATTGGTGTGATTATTTGATTAATGGCAATTCCCGCCCCTCTCCACCAGGGCTGTATGCTTGGCGAGAGCAGGGGCCATGTCTTGTGGCCTGTCATTGTTCCCAGCACCAGCTTAGTGCCTAGCATGTAGTAGCTGCTCAGTGATTACTTGTTAAGTTAACTTTATGCCATATAAGGCACTTTGGAAAAAGTGGATAATCACCCTTTGACTTAGTTTTACTCTTTTTATAAATCGAATCACCTTATATACACAAAACTGCTGTACATATCTGTTTTTCAAGTAGAGTGTTATATGTAAAATGTCTTAAAGTCATTCAGAGAAATCACATACTGAAAACCAAAGTTAATTTCTTATATTATCAAGTGTAAAAGTGATTAAAGACTATCTGATATTTAAAATCATTTATTCTAAAGACATTCAAAAAAATTAAGACACTTTATTAATTTTCACAGTGTCACCATGAGGAAGGTACTGTCTTTTAAGTTGCATAGGAAATGTTTTCTACTGTAAAGAAAAGACTATTTGGTTATCTTGGGTGTTGGATTAGCAGGTTTTCTTGGGTATATGATGTCTAACAACTTAAAAACTGTTTCATAAATGTTTAGAAAAATTTAGAAGTGCAGAAAGTATTATAACCAAAAACATTTATTTGCCAGCAAGAAAAGATGATCTGTAAAGTTAATCACAGTTTCACCAAAAAAGTGATTGAGTTTATTCTGAAGTCTGAGTTGAGACATTGTATAGAGATGCTGTGAGGGTCTGTATCTATAGTCACCTAAGAACTTGGTAACTGATGTACGTATAAAGTATCATGGGCATCAGTCCTGAAAACTCCATAAATTATAAGTGTGGTCAACAGTTAATTTGTTTGTGGGATTTTTTTAAGTGTAAATTACTCCTGTGAAAAGCAACATCAATAGAATGTTTTTTTACCCAGAAGTAGTCCGTAAGACGCTACAAACTGAAAGGCAGAATAGAATTTTCGAACAAGAATTTCTCTGCATCCTTCAGATAACTCCTTGGGGAGTATTGAGGAGGCCAGTTGTAATTAGTTGGAACTTGTCTCTGAACAGGATTCCAGAGCCACTTCTGCTAGGGAGAAAAATGCCCAAAGGCATTAAATGATTATAAGAATCTAAACCAAGATTTTGTTTAAAGGCATGTACATAAGCTAGCAAGCACACTTCCCTCAAAATGCCCTATGGTTTTTTCATTTCTATTATTCTTAACCCCCCAAAGTAACTTCAGTGTATGCCAGATGACCCGTTCTACTTCTTACAAGGTCTGACATGACGTGGAACCTGACAGAAATGGGAGCATAAGGCACGGAGGAGCCCTGAATTACTTTTTTTGGTTTTTTGTTGTTTTGTTTTGTTTTCTGTCATGTTAAAGAAAAGGCACAAAGGGAATCATAAATCATTGTGATAAATGCATTGTATCTTCATATTTCATTGCAGTTGTCAAGAATTCTTGCCAAGTAATAAATGTTAAGTAAACGAGAGCAACCATTGGATAGGTACAGGTATACTTCAGCTCCGGTGACATTTGGCCCCAACTCAAAGTACTACCTTTGTCCTGGTGGTTTTCTTCACTCTATTCGGTGGGTTAGAGAAAGTGGATGGGGGCAGAGATGCCAACCTTTTATTTTTCCTTCATTGTATGTGTGTGTGTGTGTGTGTGTGTGTGTGTGTGTGTGTGTGTGTGTATCAGAGACAGAGACAAAGAGATTGGTGAGGTTTTTAAAGCCATTTCAGCTTCATTTTGATAGTTTTAAATGTGCTCTTTGGTGTCGTTCAAAATGTACTAGTCTCCTCTATGATGGACAGCTTTTAGATGTTTGACCGAATTAGAAGACAGCTCATCAAAGTTGCGAGACATAAAGGAAAAAATCATTTACAAAATAAGATATGGATTAGGAAGGAGGGGGAGGTGTGGTTGGGATAATTTTCAAGGGGGAAGATGAAAAGTTCAGTGACTGATGGGAAAAGAATCACAGTTAGCTCCCCGGCTTCATGGAGCTGGCCTGTCGATCACGTCCCTGCTTCTTCTCGCTCTTAGAATCAAGTACATGAGGAGGTGGGAGAGGCAGTGGCACTGAGCCTCCTGCAGCTGATGAGGGGACCAGAGAGGCAAACTGAAGCTACTTTCCTAGCACCACCATGCTTCCTGGGTGCCTCTCCTCCTGAAATGTTGTGCGCCCTTTCTCTGTGTCTCAAACTTGGAGCCTCAGTTCAGATAGCCACCTCCTTTATAACACTCTCTTCGGTCACTTTTGCCGAAGTGACCACACCTCCTTCTACAGAACTAAATCGTGGTTTGCTTTTGTTGTTGTTTTAGGCTGCGCCGTGCGGCTTGCCGTGTCTCGGTTCCCCGACCAGGGATTGAACCCGGGCCCTGGCAGTGAGAGCACTGAGCCCTAACCACTGGACCGCCAGGGAACTCCCTCGGTTCTTTAGTGAACATCTCCAAGCCTCTCTTTGTGTAGGCTTTATGTTCTCCTTCCCCTGCCAAAAATAAAACAAACCCCCAAACGACAGTCTTTAAGCTATATGACCTTACACAAATTACTCCACATCCCTGTTCCTGGGTTTCTAAATATACAAAATGTATAAAAATCAGTAACAACCTCAGAGGATCGTTTTGAGACTTAACATAAGTGAATCACTGTAAAGTGAACAATGCAAGTGAAGAAATAGGTGCTCAATAAATGTGAGAAACTATTAGTTGTTATTACTGCCTACAGCCAGCTGGTGAGCACATAGTCTATAGTCTCCCTTCCTAAATTTTACCTTTCCTTCGGCATATTGACGGATGCATGCTATGTGCAAACTACCGCGATAAGTACTGCGGAGTACAAAAAGATCCCCGACGCACCGCCACCCGACCTGAGGACCTTGCAATCCTTTGGAAGAAGTGAAACAAGTCACTTTAACGGAAGTCATTAGAAAATTGTACGCAAACTTCTAGAGAGAGTTCAGGCGATAGATAAATCAGTGATTTCCCCACACCAGCGTGATTATCAGAATCTCCTGGGGAAAGTGCTGTTTAAAAACATAGACTCCCAGATCCCAACCCAGAACGAGTAAGTCAGAATCTCTGGTTTGTAGCCAAGGAAATGCAAGTGATTTTGATGATGGTCCAAGTGGGGAATCCCTAGAATACTCACATATATTAAGAGCTGGAGATAAAGCCTTTTGGTTAAAAGTAACCTTGACCAAGAGTAAGGGCACTTTTCTAAGAGGTCAGGGTGAAGGAGGAGTGATGTCATTTAAAAGACATAAGGGCGGGGCTTCCCTGGTGGCGCAGTGGTTGCGAGTCCGCCTGCCGATGCAGGGGACGCGTGTTCGTGCCCCGGTCCGGGAGGATCCCACGTGCCGCGGAGCGGCTGGGCCCGTGAGCCGTGGCCGCTGAGCCTGCGCGTCCGGAGCCTGTGCTCCGCAACGGGAGAGGCCACAGCAGTGAGAGGCCCGCGTACCGCAAAAA
>NC_041220.1:14353344-14422752 GCF_002837175.3 Physeter macrocephalus
AGCCGTGGCCGCTGAGCCTGCGCGTCCGGAGCCTGTGCTCCGCAACGGGAGGGGCCAAAACAGTGAGAGGCCCGCGTACCGCAAAAAAAAAAAAAAAAAAGACATATGGGCGTTTCTACCCAGTGGCTTAATCTTCCCGATAAAGTAGGAAATAAGGTCCTCCGCTGGGAATGAGACAGGTGTAAGTGCGGTTCAGGGTTTGGGAATTGTGGAGAAGGTTGGAAGAGTTACTACAGGGGTGTGTTACAGGGATAACTAGAGGTGAATAAACCGAGGGTCCATCATGCTGCAATATTTCTTACTGAATTCCCAAGTCCGGTTTATACCTGGGCCAAGATCACTCTTCTCAAGTCCCCAAAAGTTTATATAAATGAAAATGCACCGGTATTGTCAATAAAGGCACATCTTGAATATTACAACAAGATTCAAGTATTGTGAATTCTGAGTATCCATGGACAACCCTGTTTCTTCTGGCCAGTATAAAATATGAAAATTGATCTCATGAAATATCTAGGAATCAGATTCCCATCAATAACAACAGATCTACCCACTGTGCCCTCTGTTGCTCTGTGGCTGGCATCTGAATATATGAACTCCCCAAGGGTGAGAACAAGACTTCATAATTAAACTTACGTTAGTGTCGCTTTTCATGTATTTTTCTTTTTCGCGAGTGAGCTATTTTATTTCTCTCATTTTTCCACATCAGATTCTCAGGGCTGTAATGGGTCTCCCACAGTTCCAGGCAGTTGCTGGTTCTTGGGGGAAAATGCTCCTGTGGTATTATTGATGGCAGCCTTCATGGGAAGGACAGTGATTTACTCCGTTGCTCCCTGTGCAGCTGTGAATTCGCTGTACGGTGACGGCCTTCGGTGGCCTCCTTGGTCCCAACTTGACAAGAGACCTAGAGAGTGAGCTAGTTCTATTGAAATGAAAGTGTCCTCACCCCAAATCATGTCCTGTCCCTCACACTAAACCCAGGTTGGCAAGAGGTTGGTGGAAACATGGTTAAGAACAAAGTGAATGATGACACTGAAATTGAGGCTGTCCCTGCTGTCTCCACAAGGCCCCCGACCCCTGGCTTGGCCTCCTGAAAGCTTCACAGTCTCACCCTCACTGCCTCCCAATTTTCCGAGGCTTTTCACAGCTGCCTGCTTCCTCACCCACAGTCTCAGTACTTCACACTCTCACATTCTATGTATTTTCTTGGCTAAACTATCAGAATGAACATTGGACTCTAGGCAGCGCTGTGGGTTTGGACTTAGCCCTTGTCTATGTCATTGCTCAGTTCTGAAAAAAGAAGGCGGAAACCTAGAGCGCGCGGACTCTACAGCGTCATCACGGATGCACCACATGAGTCTTTATAATAATTACGATGATAGCGACCTGGTATCGAGAACTTAATGTATGTCAGACATCATGCTGAGTACTTTGCACAGACAATACCATTTAAGATTGGAATTATTTCATTAGAAAAACTGAAGCTCAGAGAGGTCATATCGCTTTGCCGGTACCCACCCAGGAGGTAATGGAACAAGAATTCCACCCAAGTTTGTCTGTCTCTAATACTCATACTCTTAACTACTACACTCTCCCCCTGCAAAAAATCTCAGTCCTTGAATTGTTTTCCTTCCTTCATATTTCCTAAACCCTTATCTGTACCTCACTGTCATTCTTTAACTTCTCTTTGATCACCAACCATTTATTATGTCTATGACTTTCACCCACCCATATTTGCAAACGGTTTTGTAGGTCGAATTCATATCATCCACTTGTTTTGGACCCACTAAAACACCTCGTGTATTGGTATCCTCCGTTTTTTTATATAGATCACATCCTTAAATGAAAGTAATAAGACTGGCATGGGGTAGGAGCAGGTGATGGGAGAGACTGAATAGTTACCACTGATCTCAGAGGGATGCTGGAACCCAGTCGCCCCTGCCATCAATTATTAGATATGATCTCCTTGGACATTTTTTGCTCCACTTCCCATCTGCATGTTTATAGGCAGCCTTTGCCCAGAGCTGAAAGAAAATGGAATCCAAATGTTAAAAAGAAAATTCAGAAACCTAGGAACTCTGCCCAGTGGTCTTAGGTAATGATCAGTGACATTAAGTGGTAACATCCTCGCTTGTCTCTCTAACATACGCTACCTATGTTGGCCCCAATACCAGCTTATCTTGTTCATGCCTTAGACAAATTCTTATATGTGAAAGATCCTGGAGGATCTCTAGAGCTCTGTGGACCATCATGGAGACTCACTGAGAGGTAACTCTACAAGGACTTTACAAGGACTCCTTGTAATGTAACAAGGATTGTAACAGAAGCAATCCTTATGTTTACATTTCCTGATTTGCGTCGCAGGTCGTGCTCACTGTGAGACCTGGTTACGTGCACAAATGCTCTGTTTCTGTTACAACTCCAGAAAGATCACTTCAAAGCACGTTCACTATAGTCTCGTACAGTGTATCCTCTCCTAGGAAGTAAGCCCACAAGGGTATCAATAACTACAGCATATGGTAGTGCGCCCATTGATTGTGTGTGGGATGCCATTACTTGCAGTGATCTGTGTAGCTTGAGTTTTACCTCAGTGATCCCTCTATCAGAGGGTTTTATCCTTTTTACTCAGCTAGAGACAAATAAACACAGCATAGCGTCTTGTATCGGTAAAGAGTCTTCACAATTTGCCAACATGCTGATGAATTTACTTTCGGAAAAATGTACCTGGCTGCCCCCCAGTGGGCAAGTTGCACTGCACAATCATTCAGCTGCCCCCCAATGGGCAAGTTGCACTGCACAATCATTCAACAAGGGTCGTAGAAATATTTCAGATCCCCACTTAGCTAGGTTGCTTCCTTTCTAATTGGATTTGGAACAGATATGAAAGGTTGGTTATGTCAGGTTTGGGGTAAAGTAAAGAAATAGGCTTTGCAAATGCCTCCATTTCATCCATGCACACATATGGTATCACAAAACCTATTTCTGCATGAAGAGACAGCCACACAGCCCCTCTGACAATTGTTCTCGAGACTGAATGACACTCACTTTTTATCAAGCCTCTTCCCTGAGTTATTGAAGCCTCCCATAATATCATTAAATAAGTAAACATTGCCGCACATAAAGCTCTTGCTATTATCGCGGAAAATAACAAGCAGCTCTCATGAGCTTGCACAGAAACTGTGGGTGTCAGCGTCCCTTTCACAACAGCAGCATATCCACGCCATTTCCTTTTATCTCGACACCTAGACTCATGGAGAGATAGACTATTTCCTTTACCTCTATTGGCAAATTTTCTTTCTAATAACTGCTGAAAACTTCACTCCAGTAAGCAGTTAGTCCTGCTGGTTGAAGAAAATAGATACATTATCTGAGGTAATAGATAAGTCTCATTAAGAAGATGGAATACACTAATTCCCAACATATCTCCCAGGCGTGGGAAAGCTAAATTGTGAAATAGAGCAATAACACATCAATTATCCTTTCTGCGTGGAATTACACAAGTCTCACTGCTACATAGCATATTATGTAATTTTTTATAAATAACCACTTATATCCGAGTATCTCTGTTTGCTGCCTCATAAAGAAAGGCAGCTGTCCTTCTATTCAAATAAGACTTATTCCTCAAACTACTTAAGGAATCCAAGTATTCTATTTAAAATGTATGTTCCTACTTGTTAACATATGACCAAAGAGTGAGTATTTAGTATTAGCCTAAAAACAAATGCTACACATCTGACGATATCACACTTTGAAAGAAAACTGGCTCCTACCAACTAAAGTAAAGCTAGCTACTGGCATTCAAAATAAAGGTTTTAGAGATCTTGTGTTGAATAATGATTTGTAATCAGTTTCAGTAGTTTCTCGGTTTTGTCATATCAGATTATCATATGTGAATCACTTGAAAACAATTTCATTTCTTGAACAATTTAAATATCGCCCTCACACTTGTTTACACAATTAATTTTTATTTGCAAAGGTTTTTTAATATGGCTATAACATCCCCAACACAGAAATTTCACATCACAGGAGTTAATGGAAGTTTATAAATGAAAACTTTGTTTAATAAAGTAAATGATAAAGTAGAGGGCTTACTTGTTTTCATTTGTGGACTATGTAATAAAAACAAGATAATGACAAAAGAAATGCTTTGCAAATTATAAAGTGATATTTTAAAGAAGAAAGATATTTGTATGTATCCAAGTTTTTTGTTTTTTTGTTTTTTTTGTTTTTTTAAAGAAGATGTTGAGGGTAGGAGTTTATTAATTAATTTATTTATTTTTGCTGCGTTGGGTCTTCGTTTCTGTACGAGGGCTTTCTCTAGTTGTGACAAGTGGGGGCCACTCTTCATCGCGGTGCGTGGGCCTCTCACTGTCGCGGCCTCTCTTGTTGCGGAGCCCAGGCTCCAGACGCGCAGGCTCAGTAGTTGTGGCTCACGGGCCCAGTTGCTCCGCGGCATGTGGGATCCTCCCAGACCAGGTCTCGAACCTGTGTCCCCTGCATTAGCAGGCAGATTCTCAACCACTGCGCCACCAGGGAAGCCCTCCTGTATCCAAGTTTTTAAAAGCGCCTTAAATATTGATAGTGAGAAGAAGAAGCATAAATTCTGCAGGTTCTGAGTCTGAGACCAGTTCTATACCAAACATCATTCAGAGGGAAAAAGGAGAGAAATTCCAGAATCGGAAAGGCAACTGAATAGGAAAGTTGTTCCTAAGTGACAGCCTTACTCTGAAATCATGACACTTGCTACTGTGCTTTGTTTCACAATCCATGCGTATCGGTCTGCCGGGGCTGCTGTAACAAAATACCACAGGCTGGCTTGCTTAATCAACAGAAGCTTATTTCTCGTGGTTCTGAAAGCTGGAGGTCCCAGATCAAGGTGCCTACGAGGTAGGTTTCATTATGAGGCCTCCTAGACAACGCTTACTCCAAAGGTTGTCCCTATACTACCCATTGTTCCAAAACCAAAGCTCGGTGACCGCTTTTCCCAGTGCCTTTCACCACGCTGCCCTTTGGGAATACATAATCACACTGCAGTGCAATCACACAGTAGGGTAATTGCAGATAATCATCCAAGAAAAAGTTCAGGGTTTTTTTCCCCGTTTACAGAAATATAGCACATTCAGGTTCATGATGGAAAGAAGTTAGAAAGTAGAACTCACTGTCTAAAATGTCTTAAATGAAGCGCCTCATTGTTTTTCTGCGGTTCTAGTCACTTTGAGAAAACTTTATGTTACATGACTATCTTCATGCTCTCTACTAAGAAAATTAAAACATTTTATCAGCAGAGCTGGAATAAGGTGAAATATAACAAGATACACCTAAAAAGTCTGAATATTTTTTAATCCTTTAGACTTTCCGTCTAAATATGGGTAAAACATAGTAAAATTATTTTTTTAAGTTGTTTCCATCTAAATATGGGTAAAACATAGTAAAATTATTTTTTTAAGTTGTTTCCATCTAAATATGGGTAAAACATAGTAAAATTATTTTTTTAAGTTGTTTCCATCTAAATATGGGTAAAACATAGTAAAATTATTTTTTTAAGTTGTACTATTGTCAATGATCTAACTCATGGCTGAGAATTTTAATTAACTACACTGAATTTATCCACCAACTTTAATACAGATATACCTTGAGGTTTTTTTTAAGTATATATCAATGTACAACCTCTAAGTTAGAAGATGTTGTTTGCATCATAAAAGAATTCACCAGTTATTAAAGTCCCTACTACTAAAACAGGTCTTAGGATAATGAATTCCTTTCATATATTTAAGTTGCTATTCAAATGATCCAGAGTTCGGTGTTCATGATCATATTCATGAGAACGTTTGTTCATTCAGAAGTTTTCTTTTCCATAATCTTCTCTCCACTGGGCTGTACCAGTCACAGTTGTCACACAGCGCACACGTCAAGACCCCACTTATTTTAATTTAACGTTTAGTTGTCAGGCTCAAAGATATGAAAATAGTCACAAAAAGTGTACAATACACTAAGCAAAATAAGTTTGACTTTATGACCCTTTTTCATAAACAGGCATTTGAAAGGTCTGCATAAGAAGATTTTTTATTGCCTGAAGAATGACGGTAAACAGAGATGATCACTGCCAGTCTCTCACTGCAGAATGAAAGAATTTTTCCCCTTTACTCTATAACCTAAATATCACACTGAGCTTAAGGATGATGCTGACATTTTCAAAGATCACCGAAAGCGTTCTCTTTCCAGTTGCAATTATGCCCTCTGTCTCAGTGGGAGCCATTGTCAGGTCTTTTCAGCTCTCTAGCATCTTTCTGGCTTGCTTTCATTATCCTGATTATCTGTTCATTTGCTGCCCCAGCACTCATTTTATGAAAGATCATGTCTGCCATTTCTATAATGAGTGCTTGACTTTTACTGCCAGCATAAACACATAAAATATACAATAATTAAAGTTTACTAGTCACCAAAGCCTTGAGATCCGTCATGTTGCTAATTTGATTTTTCAAGCAATTGCTTCTCTGTGAGCAAGGCTGATTTTGCCCCCTTCGGCAGTGCGAGACTTGGGGTGGGAGGAGATGACTAACCTAGAGAGAGCAATTTGAATGGGCACCGTACATGTCAACTTTAAGGTTCGTCTTCAACCAAGTAACTTATCTATAAAGTATGATGACTCTTAGCACCAACAAAAATCTCATCGATATTTGAACGTAAAACTTATTTTGTGTTAAAGTTTAAATAACGCACAGTTTTCAAAATAGTTACGTGTTATTCAGTAAGTATCGTACCCTTTACGGGCTATTGTTTAAGGAAAATTTTCATCGGGCTAATAACTATGGAAGTCTGCATAACATAAATTGAAACTTCACAACATGTTGACTTACACTGATTAAGGACTTTTTATTGTGAACACACTGCCTCGTTCTGATAACATTGGCAAAGTCCCCTAAGTGCCTCATGATAATGAATTCATCTGACGTTTACCGTAATCGCAGACAGGTTAATGAGCTCATGTGATATTCATGTGGCTCTCTAGGGACATCAGGATGTGTTACACGAAGTGTAATGTTTGTAAGTGGATACGATGGAGTACATGTTATCCAAGGAACTTGAGTAGTCAGTTCCTCAGCTAATAAAGTACCAGGAAATACAGAGGCAGCTTCCAGTTATACTGGTTTTCTTTAGGGATGCCAGACATCTTGACGGCATAGTCAAATAAAGTATAGGAGCCAGAAGACCTGGATTTGAGAGCTGGCTGGATCTCTTAGCAGCCTTGAGACCTTGGGAAATTTTCTTCACCTCTTAGGCTCGATCTCCTCAGTTTTAAAATGGGAACTTAATAACATCAGCCTTCTTAAAGTCTTAGACAAGTATAAGGAGTAGGGCGGGGGGAAGTGATCAATCAGTCATCCAATCAATCACTATAATTCCTTCCTCACAAGGTTACCTTAAGAAGTAAATCATGATATGCAATGTTTTTGATAAATGCTTTATAAACTCTGCAACATTATGCGTGCATTTATTATTGTTATTCCTTTGGAAAATAGGTCTTCTGGATAAAGCTTACACTGTATTTCCCATACACAGAAAAATGAATGCCTTAGTTACTGCAGAAGGACATGGAACACTGTTTTCTTAATAAGAAAACCAGATCTGACCAATTGAAGATTTTATCAAATTATATGCTTCAAATTAGAAAGTGAGATATCAGGTTTGAAGCAAGACAGGAAGCTTCTTCTTTATGCAAGTCCCTGTATGTGGCAGTTTTCAGCAGTAACTGAGCTTGTAATTAAATCAAGCCCTGTCGATTCAGCCCTGTAGTGGGGAGGTGGGCAGGTCATTTCACCTCACCAGGCAGGAGTTAGATATGAACCCACCGCCCAGATCCCTTCCAGTCATGCTGTCTTTCTCATTAATCGTCTATAGTAACTCTTTACCAACCCTGAAAAACTTCTAATTAGTTTACAATACTTCTAGACATACAGAATTAAAAACCACTTTTATATCTTTTGACTAAAAGAGACAACACCTTTCCTGCCTCATTCAATTGTCTTACCCATTCTTAGTAAATCATAGTCACTTCCCTGGTATTTCTTTTAGCGGTATAGTATCTGTTCGTATCCCTTTGATTTCAAAATACAGCTTCCATTGCCTGGAAAATGATCCAGCAAATACAGACCTCAGACAACAAATACTAGCTGATCTTGAATAATTAAGACAGTCACTCTTGGAACATGGGTGGTCCCAATTTCAGAATAAATGTTCAGATGCGTGTTTTAGGAAAATCAGAAAACCAAGGCTATCCAAAATTCACTTGAATTATTATATTCTCATTGTTGATATACAACAATGTATGTTGTGTGTATGTCCAGTTCTTCCTCAAAATGGTCAAATACAAAATCAGCATGATAACTCTGTACTCATTTAAAGGCACACACATATTAATAGCAGGCATTACTACATATTATTATATGTAAATACATAGCCAAAAGAACTGGAATAAGAGTCAAAAGCTCTGGTTTTAAAACAGTCTCTGGGGCTTCCCTGGTGGCGCTGTGGCTGAGAGTCCACCTGCCGATGCAGGGGACACGGGTTCGTGCCCCGGTCCGGGAAGATCCCACATGCCGCGGAGCGGCTGGGCCCGTGAGCCACGGCCGCTGGGCCTGCGCGTCCGGAGCCTGTGCTCCGCAACGGGAGGGGCCACAACAGTGAGAGGCCCGCGTTCCGCAAAAAAAAAAACAAAAAAAAAAACAATCTCTGATGCTTTCTAATGATGTGACTTTGGCCAAGTCACTTAAGCCCTCTGAACGTCGTTGTCATCAGTGAAGTGGAAGCTTGTTGACCTCATGGAGTTATTTGCTATGGGATTTCTTCTAATGTAGTCAGCAACTAGAGCCATCAGACCAAACTTGGCTTGGGCCTGTTTCTGTAACTACGAAGGCAGGGTTGAATAACTGCATCCGAGACCGTGTGGCCCTCAAAGTCTAAAGCACTGACTGTCTGGCCCCTAACGGAACAGGTTTTCTGACCCCTGCTCTAAAAGGGGATACTTGTGAACTTATTTGAAATGCCATATTCACCTATATGATTTTTTTTCACCTATATGATTTTAAGCAATCTCAGTGGATTGGATTTAAGTAAATGGCATTTGGCTCAAGTAACTGGAAGAACTAGTTAAAAGTGCAAATTAAACAAAAGAAATAGCTTCTAATAGCCTCCTTTGGGCTCTTTGGTATTACCGAGGTATTAGATGTTATCAATGAATATTTGTCGTGTCTAATACTCCTAACTGATCATTTAGAGATTTTACTCAAGGAAAAAAGAAACAACTAATGCCTGGTTCACAGGAAGTTGATAGAATTCTTTTTTACAGCTCTAATGTTGAAGGAGTGGTAACAGGCATGCCAGTCAGAGGGCCACCACTTAATCAAACGCTAAATCTGAATCTTTGAGAAGTGTTTTTGCTTCACTCTAAGTCTACCTAACTTTTCCAAGACCAAACTGGAAGAAGTGATGAGTGAATGAACGGCCTCTTGAGCTGAGATTTTTCTGAGAATCCTCGGCATGCTATTATTAATTCTTCCTCTGTAACCATGGAGAGGAAAATCGTGTGATTTTCAGCCAATGAGTTTAATAATGTGGGTATTCCAGGCCAATATAGACCCACTCGCTGTGTCAACAAATACTTTTTTTTCAGTTATTCCCAAATTTCTTTCTCGGTGACAAGTAACATTAACATTATTAGGTAAAGAGACTCCTAAATATCTTTTTAATTTGGTTACATAAAATTCCTAAGTGTGTAACACATACATGTTTTTGAGATGTTAAAATAATGTATTTTCATCCTCACCAATCCCTACCTCTGAGTTGCCTCCGTACTTCCAAACTGAAGAAATGCCTGGAGGTCTCAGATCATAGAGTTTTTATCATTACGTAGCTAAAATTCCCTTTTACTCTGACAGGCCAAGACGTTTGAAGACCTGGTGGGTGAGAAGGATATCCAGGAAAGAAAAGGAAAGCTGCCCCTCTCCTGGCCAGAGGTTTCCAGTGGAGAGCAAGGGATGGGAGATGAGCAAGAGAAGAGACAGACGTTAGGGAGATTAAAAGCCACAAGGGTAGACGGCCTGATGCTTCCCTTCCCATTAGAGTTTCTGAAGGGAGCTCCCTGGACCCACCAGCACTTGCACCAACAAAGAAGCTCTCAGATAGCTGAGAAGCTAGGGCCGCACATCCGGAAAAAGCAAAGAAAGCTTCAATCTTCATTCCCAGGCCTCCCTTCCTCCCAAGTGGTAGGAATCCTGAGATAGAGTACCTGGGCCACCCTTGGGACCCTCAGTGAGTGACAAGTTGACACTGTAGTAGTGTCTAAAGGGCTACAGAATAGTCAGGGGCTGGATGAAGAAACTGGTAGGAGCTAAGAAAGGTGTACAACACCTCAGAGGTCAGGTCAGCCGGGAGGAGGCCACAAGCGCTATCGAAGCTGAGAACGACATTAGCCAAGTTTAGCAGACTTAATGCCTCTGCCAACTTCAGTAGCAGTTAGTGTCTAAGGGCTGGGCCCAGGCCCAAGCAACCTCAAAGGAGACCTGCCAGAGCAGATCCAAAGACCAGGAAGAGGCCAGGGCTCCCCGCACCAAACACCCACGTAGGGGACATAATGTCCTCCTCCGTAAATCTGACGCCATCATGGAAAAGAGCAAGGGAAACAGGGAGGAATCAAAACGGTGGAGTAATTGGTTCAAGTAAATGGAGCCAAAGCTAGAGACATGTTAAATTATTAGAGCAGATTAAATTTTAAATCGTAGAGCTAATTTTAGTTTGGTTCTCACTGCTGAGCAGGCCCATTCCTCCTGAGGAAAATCAATTACGTTCTAGAGAAAAGCTACATTTTCTTTGTACACCCAAATTGTAGTATGGATAAATTTGCAATCACACTACAATTATATCATGTGGTTGGGGGAAACATATTGATGACAGTTTTACTCGGAGTCTAACAAGTCTCTGAAACGAAAAGAGATAGGTCTTCTCCAAAGCGTTACATATTAGAGGCTGTGTAGAGTAACAGAGGGAAAAGTATCGGGGGACAGACCTGAGTTCCAGCCCCAACTCAACTATTTACTCTGTATCAGTCACTAAGAGAGTCATTTAATCTCTACAGCAGTGCTTCCCAACAGTTGCGTCTTAGATGACGTACTGGAATATTGCTAAAATATTGTACCCTTCAGCCCTCAGAACAGCCAAGGCAGGGCCTGCGGTGGCTGGAGCCCTGGCATTTCACCTCTGGCTGCAGAGAGCCTCTGATTACCCTAGCGTGGTACGTAAATGATTTTTTGTGTCGAATGCGATGATTTGGGGGAATTACTGTTCTCTCTGATTCAGTTTCCTCATCCATAGATTGGGTGGAGGGAAGTAGAGAGAATAAATGATGTCTTCAGTCTTTTAATTCTAGTAGTTTGTGCTTCTGTGAACATGAGGAGGAATTCCAGTTGCAAAAGAATCACGGGGATCCCTACATACATGGCCTAAAATAAGGAATCCCTGCCCTTATTTTTTTTTTTTAATTTCTGATTACCCCTAAATTCTTTCCCAGCAGAAGCAACTACAAAGTCAGCTGGCCTCTAACCAGTATCTCATTTTAAAGCTCAACAGGAATTTAAGTGTAAGAAAATTAACAAAATTAAAAAGGACCCTAGAGGCTGCTAATTCAAAGGCAAAATCAAAGTTACCTATGTGGGATTAGAAATTTGCATCCATCTTTCAGCAACCTGTTTTTTCATAAATAAATTAATTTGAAAATCAGATTCTAGCGTAGTGATTAAGGATGGTAACTGATCAATAATTAATGTAATTCTAACACATAAGTGAGGCTTTGTCTTCAAAGTAAGTAAAGAGCTTTGCAAGATAAACGCCTCAAACCTGTGGAATATTTTTATTTGAATATGAAGTAAGGATCCTTTGCCTCCATGCTCCTTTCCCCTGAAATTTGCTCATTTCTATCAATAAAGAATTTAATGCAGGCAGGATTGATCTATTAGCCATTTTCAAATTGAAGCTAGGTTTTTATGGACTTCTAAGATTTTGCTGTTCAGTGAGATTACAAATGTTTTAATACTTCTGGACAAAAGAAGGAAATGCGGTGTTTTGTCAGTGAATCATGAATCATTCACTGACTCATCTGGGAATAGAATTCTCCATTAAGAAGCATGTACCAGGGGCTTCCCTGGTGGCGCAGTGGTTGAGAGTCCGCCTGCCGATGCAGGGGACTCGGGTTCGTGCCCCGGTCCGGGAAGATCCCACGTGCCGCGGAGCGGCTGGGCCCGTGAGCCACGGTCGCTGAGCCTGCGCGTCCGGAGCCTGTGCTCCGCATCGGGAGAGGCCACAACAGTGAGAGGCCCGCGTACCGCCAAAAAAATTTTTTAAAAGTGTGTACCAGAACAGGTCCAGAGACAGAATGGTTGTCACACATGCTGACAATAATAATTCTAGCTTTTGAGTTTTGGTAGCCTACTAAATACCAAGCAATGAACAAGAAGCTTTTTTTTTTGTTTATGGCCTCATTAATTCTCGCCATAATAACTCTCCACAGTAGGCGTATAATCACTTTGGGGTAAAATGGTAGGAATTTTTCTGACTACACTCCAAAAAGAGGTTTTACACTTACAGTTGTTCATCACAGTCTGACATCCAACTTTGTTTCTAATACAGCACCGAGAAGTTTATACTTTCACGTTTCAAACCCACAGGTTAATCGTAACACTTTGCTCTCTATGAGCAAAGACTGCCATCTTGTGGAAGTTTCACATATAACAAAAACAATCGTTCCATGGGACTAAAATTTTTCTTCGTACACGTTAAGAATTTTGCAGCTAGCTTTTTGCATTGTTACACACACACACCAGTGTTGCTTATAATTAAAAGGCAAATCTTTCCTTTAAGTGCAATTAAATCTCTTTTAAACATGCCAGAGCTTCTGAACCTTTGAAAAAAGAATCTCATTAATTATAAGGACTCATCCATTATTCTTTAAGGCAGTGAATTAGAGTTTGCCAAACTTTCTTTATCTAAACCTTAAATAGCTTTTTTATATAATAAAAAGGAGGGTGTAGTAAGACCTTTCTGATGGAATTTCCAGGGAGCATTAGATTGTGTGGCGAAAGTTTATAGCAGAACTCTGGGCTTAGAGAACACTTTCATTTCCTTCCAACGCTTGTATTCCATGCCAGCCTGTGTTCCCGGAATTTGTTGTGGGCTAGTCAGAGTTTGACTGAGGAATCCTATGGCCCAATTTCTTTGTCTTGATATATCCCCAAAGATGAGGTCTCCTGCAATGCCTCAATCACCTGTGCTTCATGGGATCGACCATATAAAGACATCTTTGTGACGCGATGATACTTGAAAGCACATAGAGAAATCTCTTTTCTTGTTCCCCTCAAAAACTCCTACCACCAGCTTGCTGAACCTAAAAATTTACAATTAAACACATTCTTTGGCCCTTTACCACTTACGGCCTTTGGCCATTTAAGGCCCTTTACTCCTATGAGAATCAAAATGGGTGACACAGAGTATGTGTACTTCAATGATTATTTTTAAAACCAAATTATTTTCCAGGTGTAGAAATAATAAGGACACATCGTAAGTGGTACCAGATACGACCGAGAAGAGAGAGTAAGCAATAATCGTTTCCTGAATGAATATGTGAACTAATGAAAGAATAAATTAGCATGAATTGAGGGTATTGAAATGATTTCAGTGTTGCCCAGGCCATTCTGGCTGAATATACAGTTGTGGTTTAACATAAATTTTGTACCCAAGGAAATGCCTTACATGAAATCACTCTTTAAATGTTTATTGAATGAACAGATGAATAGGAGGGAATGCAATACATAAGAAAATAGCACAATGATAAGAAAAAAGTAGAATCTGAGGGTAGAGTTCATTTACCAAAAACTGAATTGAGCATATTCAGTCACAACATGCGCGGCTGCTCTGTGTTAGGAAGCATGGAAGATAATGAGTCCATATTCTAGAAAGGGAAGCAGACATTAATCAAGTAACCACAGGTAGTAATAAATGATGAGTGCAGGGAAGAAAAACTCTTCCACAGACAGTGACCAATATCGTGTGGCAGGAATAGGAGGACAGGGAAATTTGGGAGCTCATCTTGTGCCCAGATATCTTCTCATTCAGAAGATGCTGCTGTAGTCTCCTTTTATTTTTACATGTACCTATAAATTCAGACTTAAGAAGAATTCTTCCTTTTAGGGATGACTATATTTTTTCTTTCGAGATATTCGTGGTGCCCTGACTAGCTAGATCTTTAGGTAGGCAAATACCTACAGGGTTGGTTTCCTAATGTTATCTGAATGGTATCCATGGATAAGCCAAGCAAGCGACTTTGATGCTGTGATTACGTATGTGTGTGACGGTGCCATACATGCCCACAAGGCACTATTTCTCAAGTGTAGTCCTCAAAATTTTAGCTCCACGGGTTATTAACGTATGTTATTTGGGGAGAAAAACAAGGAAAGGGGAACCAGAGACTAATTTGGGAAATGCTGAATCAAACAATCATACAGATTTTCTTTTCCACAGGTCTTCTCAAAGCCTTTAATAGGCTGCCCTTTTTTTGTAAATTTCCAAGAGGGTGTTTCTCAAAGTTGATGACCACAGGACCCTCTGTTTGCAGAAGCCCTCTGTACTAGTGTCCCTTGGAACACACTTCTGGAAATGCAAATGACTCTATCTGGATAGGGCTGGGATAAGGGTGAAATGTAATCTCTTAATATTCATAATCATTTTAGTAAAGTCAGTTAATCAAACTTACTGCCCTTTTTGAACAACACACTGAAGCAACAGAGCTTTAGACCAATCAATTTCATGAGAAAGACGTCCAAGTTGTGATGGAGGCTCCAGTACACTGATGGTCCTGGAATGTCAGCAGGGGGCGCTAGGGGTGAGGCTGCAGGAGTACCCAAAGGTAGATGACAGGGACGTGTCAGAAAGAGAAAGGCAAATATCATGATCTCTCTCATATGCGGAATCTAAAAAAAAAAAAAAAAGATACAAAGGAACTTATTTACAGAACAGAAACAACTCACAGACTTAGAGAATGAACTTATGGTTACCGGGGGAAAGGGGCGGGGGGGATAGATTGGGAATTGGGGATTGACCTGTACACACTGCTATATTTAAAACAGTTAATGAACAAGGACCTACTGTATAGCACAGGGAACTCTGCTCAATACTCCGTAATACCTAAATAGGAAAAAACTTTGAAAAAGAATAGATCCATGCATATGTATAACTGAATCACTTTGCCGTGCACCTGAAACTAACACAACATTGTAAATCAGCTATACTCCAATATAAAATAAAAGTTAAAAATAAAGACTAACTCCCCATCATAGCCCCTAGGGCTAGTATTACTCTCGTTTAACTCTGGTTGAATGTTGATTATCATTGAACTCATAGACACGTGGGTGACATGAAACAGGTAAAAAAGGTAAATACATCACTGAAAGTGAGTTATTTACTCCTTCCAGACAGGCTTAGTTCTCCTCTGTAAAGTGTTAAGCAGTCTCTCCCTAAATAATCCAAGAGCCGGGGCAAGAGTGCAAATACGGCTCCACATATCCTAAGTGTAACTGCATAAAACTTATAAATCAAGCTAAACACTGTTAGGTAAAATATGTTCTATCCTCTTATCTTGACAAGCATACCTTCATGACCCCAAGGGAGCCAGGTGTGAGTCTCTAACTGGTGACCAGCTAGGAGTTCTGCATTGACCCAGCGGGACTGGGAGTCAGCCTTCCACCTCCGGCTCCGTCCACACAGTGAGGGTCTCGCACACAGAGGTGTGTGCGCCTGCGCTTGCATGTCGAGTTGTCCACACCCCCCCAAACCCCACCCTAGAGACCTGTGTGCACCCATGGCTGTGAGATCTGCTCTCGGAAATCATACACAGGAATAGGGTTTTATGAGTCCTGGCTGGGCAGGCACTCTGAGCTGTCTGGCCAGGAAATCCTAGGGAACCGTGGGACGGTGCGGACTCTGGACAGGCTCATGACCTTGGCCCTGACCATTCTCGCTCTGTGAGAAGGGGCGCAGCTGGAGGAGGGCCAGAACCAGGCAGGTCTTCGGTAGAGCCCAAAGAGTGTTTGGAATTGAGAATAAAACCTCTATGAAAATCATACGTTTTAAAAGCTGCAGTCTTTGCAGTTATCCCCAGACTCTGGGAGTGAATAAAAGAAGGTATTTCTTATATGAATGTGACCACTTCTGAAAGCCTCTGGTCAACTTTTCTTCTTGTTCTCCAAGGTAAGATTTCCCCTTTGGCATTAAAAGGAAACTAGATCAGTTGTGTGAAAAACCCAAAATGATGTATTTTATCAACTTCAAACTTGCCCCAAGGCTTTCTTCCACACTGTGTTAAATAACAGAAGTCTTCTTAATTGAATTTCTTTGTGTGTAGCATATCCTGGGCGACATTAGGCCAGCAACTCGCTCTAAGCAGCAAAACGTTCTTCATAAAAGCATTAAGATCCAGAGCATCGATCTGCATGTAGGGAAGGAACACAGAACTGCAGCAACTTGAAACCACATAAAAACAGTGCCTCTGAAATGTAATTGTAAAAACACGTTGCAAGAACCCGGGGTTGAGGGTAATATTTAGGATTATAGAATGAAACAAACAAACAAACAAAAAATAGAAGAGGTGGGGGAAGAAAAAAGGGAAGCAGGGAGGGAGGCATGTAAGAAAGGGGGGAGGACGGCCCCGTGGCACAGGTCTGTGTAAAGAATCGCTGCAATAATGTTTTGTGTGTCCTTGCATTCCACCTGCAGGCTGATCTATATATTCACTTCCCCTTGACATCCACCATCCTTTAGAGACAGGGTTATTAATGGCTATGCTGTGGACTGAGGCAATAACTGTGTCTGTAATAACACATGATTGTGTGCTTTACCCCAAGGATCCTGGAGCTTCAGCAGAATGGTGACATGGACATCCTGAAGCACAAATGGTGGCCCAAGAATGGCCAGTGTGACCTGTACTCCTCAGTGGACACAAAGCAGAAAGGAGGTGCCCTGGACATAAAGAGCTTTGCAGGGGTTTTTTGTATCCTGGCTGCGGGGATCGTCCTCTCCTGCTTTATAGCCATGCTGGAGACGTGGTGGAACAAGAGGAAAGGCTCCAGGGTCCCATCAAAAGAGGTACTTGACTGAAAGCTTCAGCGCCATGTTGAGCCCACAAGTAGGCTGTGCTTCCGGGGAGGATAATCACAGGCAAGGGGATAACGGATTGGGGGTGGTCTTTGTTTCTTCTTCCCTTGAAGAGTGAAAATAAATTTGTGAAATGTAAAAATTGGTAAGACCAATACCAATTTTCATTTTAAGACATCCCAGATCCATGAAGGGGAGACGATCGTGTTTGAAAGACTGACAATTTCATGAGCCATGAGGGGCCTTGAAATTCTCCCAAATCTCAGGATAGACCTTAAGTCCATGATTTTTTTAAGGGCTGTGATACCCTTGACCAGTTCACAAAGATGCTTATCATGTTAGCTCAAATAGTTGTTTAACTTATAGGTAAATTACTTGTGTCTCTGAGATTCGGCCTAAGAAATGCAGTGTTACAGTGAAATAATCAGAGTTTTCTCTTCACCCCCAGGGACTGCTTCCCTCTGTCTGCATGTAGACCTATAGAAGTGATCATATGTTTTTTATAGCTCTTTAATGGCTCTAGGCTTAACAAATCCATACGGTGGAATCATCTAGAATTCCATAGTCCTCCTTTTCTCATGAGTCAGCTTAACTCCAGGGCCATATTAAAATTTTTCCAGAGCTTTGAAAGAATAATTTCAGAGTTACATATATCTTTTAAAGTGCCCTGTGCCTTATTTTCATCCAGAAAAAAAATGTGTGTTTATCAGAGACCACCTGAAGTTAAAAATAAACTGCTTGATTTATTTATCTTATCTCCATTGGACCAAAAAGGTGAAAAATTTTTTATGTAATGAAATCATATTCACCAAAGCTCCACAAATTGAAACGAAAACAACCTGAATTTGCTGAATGATTTGACTTTCTAGATAGTTACAAAGAACAGTTTTAAACTTTCTGTAACTAGACCTTGGCCAACTGATGCCTAAGCATATCCTGAGAGGATCTGCTTTACAGCACGAATAAAAATGACTTCTCATTTGCATATGAATTATTGCATGCTAATGTATTCTTTCAAACAGATTGTTTTCTAAAGTTGTCTGAGGATTCTTTCCTACCACCTTATGTGCACAATTGATCAGCACCATTTATAAGGAAAAGCTTGGCTTAGCGAAGATAAATCTTAGCTTCCTACCTGTCTGAGTGATCATACAGTCTAAATTAGTGGAGTATAAACTAAAAATTAATCAGGTTTTATTGTAGTCGTTTTTTTTTTTTTATGGAATAAACTCCTGGTATCTCTACTGACATTGATTCAATGCAAAAGACCACATTAATGCAACATTATAGCCGAGGCTTCATATGCTCAAAAATCTGGAAATTAAGGACTCCCCAAGCTCCTTACATTTTGAATTACTATATATGATATTAAATTTTTGCATTATTATATCTGTTGATGGATGACTATATTATAGTTGCCGTGGGAACCATAAAATTTTACGTTTCAACCCTCTAACGTCTCAGTGATAATATTGCATTAATGGATATTTTTATTGGACTTTGAAATGAGAAAAGGAGAAGGAAAGAAATTGATGCACATCAAAATATTCTTCACCGCGGAGCACTAAAATTGCACGATGAAAAAAATACATCCTCCGTTCTAATTCATAGCAGCTAATCCAGATCGTACGAACAAATATTTTCTCCTCTTATGATCAATAGATATTTTTAAATCCTCATAACTTTACCTTATCGAACTTGCTGATAAATAAGACTGATGAAAAGGACAATTTTCTTTCCTGCCACTTTTATTTTTCAAATATTGGGCTTTAATGCTCACTTCTAGTGAAATCCGAAGGGATTTACCAATTAGTTTCAACTCCAGAAATCTTAGGTTTTACACTCTTTTTCTTCATTAAGCACCTTCTTACTAAGACTCTATTAGTGTAGTTCGAAGCGTCTTTGATTTAGAGGCCATTTAGCATTAACGTGGCCCTAAACTGAAGCTGTCACTCACACGTCACGGCTTGAAGGGGGTCTCTAAAGGTTCCCGTGCTGACCTCACAGTATTGCCTCATTCAGGTACTAGATAGCTTGAGTGTATGAAGTCCCTCAATCAGAAACTGATTCTCTTGTGTTGAATGTTGCTCTCTGTAAACAATCTCACATATTTCTAGCCTAAAGGGAAATAACACTTTAACAGTCACTAACACTTTAGTGTGAACTAGCATATCAACATATTGTATCAGTCTCCAAGAATGGAAAGTTAAGGTTAGGAGCAAGTAGTGAAAGGAACAAAAACACGACTTGGAATGAGACACCCTGAAAAAGGAGGAAGCATGCATAAAGAAGAGGTGGGGAGGGGATGCGTGGCCAAAACCATACTTACTATGTGTATAATTTTGCCTGGGTCTGTCTCTGCTCCTGTAGAAGGCAGTCACCCATCTACTGCCCCCATATTTTGTAGTTGCATGTGGCATATGCTCCTTTTAGAACTTTTATTGCAAGAAAAGTAGAGATAACCTTATCTCAGAATCCTATCGGTACCCCCCAGAACCTAGCACAGTGCCTGGCTCATATTAGGTGCTCAATAAATATTTGTTAAATGAATAAACCCCAAAGTTCAGTTCATTATCCATCATGTTTGCTGAACTACTTTTTTTTTTTTTTTTTTAACCATGAAGCTAGTACTGATGAGAACCTTATCTTCTTTTTCTTCATCTCCAGGATGACAAGGAAATTGACCTGGAGCACCTCCATAGACGTGTAAATAGCTTGTGCACAGATGACGACAGCCCCCATAAACAGTTTTCCACCTCGTCAATTGACTTGACCCCTCTGGACATTGACACTTTGCCAACACGACAAGCACTGGAGCAAATCAGTGATTTCAGGAACACTCATATCACCACAACAACCTTTATCCCAGAGCAGATCCAGACTCTTAGCCGCACACTGTCAGCTAAAGCTGCCTCTGGTTTCGCTTTTGGCAACATGCCTGAGCACCGAACTGGCCCTTTTAGGCACAGGGCACCGAATGGGGGCTTTTTCAGGAGTCCTATAAAAACAATGTCATCTATTCCTTACCAACCAACTCCTACCCTGGGGCTCAATCTGGGTAATGATCCAGACCGAGGCACCTCCATATGAGCGTCCAACAAAATCTCTTCACTGTTTCTTTGTAGGACTCCCTTTGCAAGGAGCGACTGTAATATTGTGGGACTAACATGGATGTAACATTTTTTTTTTTTTTAATCAGGAGTATTAGTAACAATTCTAGTTCTTTCTCTCTACCTTCTCGCTCCTCTCTCTCTCCTCTGTTTCTTTCTCTCTTTTCCTCCCTCTCTTCCTGGACGTTTCTCTCCACGTTTTTTCATTGCTCAATTTACTCCCCCAGAAGGTAGTACACTAGGATCCTATTAGTCCGCTTTTCATATACTGTACTTCAAGTATAGGAAACGTGCACTGAGTATACTAACAGTATATGCAGGATTAATTTTACATAAAGGCCTCTTCTGTAACATGTCTCTATTTTTAAAAATATAATTGCAATAACTTCAGTCTTTTTACATCCTTCTGCTGCATCCATACAATGCTCCACTGCTGTTGAGTGTCCTTTAACTGTGGGCCAAAGGCAACCCCTGCAGTGTTTATAGAATAATTTAAAGACCATTCAGGCCACATAATATGAGAATGCAATTTTGTAGGATTACAAAAAAGCCATTAATATGCCCGTAAAGACTACAGTTAAAACTACTCTTGCACTGCAACAGTGCATATGACCTTTATGTGATTGTACAGTATGAAAAGTTTTTTCTTATGTACAGTAAACTTTATCATATGGCAGCAGCCTCTATTGTGTTAATAAATAAATTAGTATCTCATATATACATATATATGCACCTATATAATGTGTATATATATTCAAAGGAGGCCATTGCTATTGCAATTCATTTAATAAAGCTTTAGTTGAAAACAAAAGTGTTGTATACAGGAACTTTGTATAGTGCAGGGGGTCTTTTCAGTTAGAAAAGGCAGGTTGCTTTAATGTTATTCTGACTCGCATTGTTTGCCAACAGAGAATATTTTATACTTTTGTTATTAAAACATCCAGGGCGATTTAATATTTGTTCCTAGATGTAACTCATTTGAATAGATTTTTGCATTTGTTATTCAGCGGTGTACAAAGCTAACCTTGATAATTTTACTTTTAATTAATTATCTAAATGGAAAATGCTATTAGCTGAACCATGTCCACCACAGCACGGGGAGCTCTATACGAGTTTAAACGTAGATCATTGAAGGTTAATAAATTCTCTTCCAAAGCAGTAAGCCAATCAATACAGCTGTAGCTGGGGAGAGATGGGAGCCCTTAAGAAATATTGATGTGGCCTTAATTACTGTCATACATTACCCTAAAGAAGAAAATACAGCAACCATACTGGGCTCTCAACTTCAGCCCCTTTTTTTATTCAGTTCTATTTGGAGGAGTTATGTGTTTTTTACATTAGTGCCAAGTGTATAGGAGGATAACAACAAAAACAGTGCCTCTTTGCGCACAACCCTTTTTAAGGTAGCCTTCTTACCTGTTGGAAATGTAGAATGAACTTTGTTTGTAATCCTTAAATTGAAATGTGGTAAGTAGGAAGCAAGAACTTATCCTGTGTCTTTACGCAGCCATACGCTTATTTTAATCTAATTCATTCCGTGGCTAGGATTGGTATAGGAATCAACCTGTGTGATTTGCTTTAGGAGAAATTAAAAAGTATATTCTTAAGGTATATTATACTTTGATGCTAGTTCTGTTCTGGGGAGCATCTTGTCCTGTCACTGTTTTTGTACTAAATCTTCAAATATTGTCTACTGTGTAAGGCAGAAAAATTTCTTATCATGCAAAAACCATTTTGTTTCCAGGGTAACAAGTATCTAAGTGCATATGCACAACTTGTTTTCCCTTGTAACATTCATGATCTCATTCACGACTCTGATTTTAAGACAAAAAGTCTTTTCAACAAGCTATATAGGGACATACCAGATGTTGCAGTGATTTTAGCTATCAACAAACTGTTAACCATGTACAATATTTAAAATAGGCCTATTTTGATGTATTGCCTATTATACAAATACACAAACCACTTTTCGGAGGCCTCAGTTATGAGTGGCAGAGCTTTCTGTGTATAATTTGTCTAAATAATTTGTCTAATAAAAATGTTTTCTAAACTTGCTCTCATACCATTGAAGTCTTAACTATACAATTTGAAAATGCTTACTCTCTCACAGATAGAACTGACTTTTTCTAAAAATTTATCTTGAATTAATTCAAGCATAAAACACATTAAGTTTTACTAGCAGAATGATGCCATAATGCGCGGCTCTCAAAAACAGTAGCAAGTGATGTTCTAAACCGATGAAAGAGTGCCTTTCTGCTATTTGAGACAATTTGAACCAACGATACGTCTGTTTTCCTCTGTGGATGTCTCTATGAGCACTTTTTTGGGAAAGATTTATCCTGTTTCATGTAAACAATGCGGCCATTATAATAATAGCAGGATGAGCGTTTGTTACATTTTAAAAAAAAGAAAATTAAGGGTGATTATTAAACTTAGAATTGTGTATTAATAATTGCTTTGCTGTTAGCGGAATATTCATCATGCTGAATCTATTAATTTGGAAATTAACTGACTCCAGGATTATTTCTAATAGAGTGTTATTTTCTGCATTTGAACAATATTTAATTCTTCTAGCATTTAACTCGCTCAATGAATATATATCTGAAAATATATTCAATTTAGATGAAAATGTCTGCTTTTCTATAATTCCATTAAAATTATTTTTAAATGTTGGCTAGGAGGATGTATAGAGATCTAGACTATCATCTCCCTCATTTTACAAGTAAGAGACCATGAGATGCTAAGAAGCTGTGACTCGCCCAAATGTTTGACAATCTGAGACTTAACGCTGAGTCTTTTTTTTTTTTTACCCTCCACCATGCTTCAGTCACACCCACGCAGGTCCTAATGGGCTGTGAATTCATTGTAGGGATGGCTCAAGTACAATGCCTCCACCCACTCCTCTCTCGCCAGGTTCAGGCTGCAAATCTCTAGAACCGTCCTTCCTCATGGGGGACCAGTTAGAGCATCTGATTCAACTGCTCCTTTTACAGATGGGAAAGTGAACACCGCAGGCTACGTCAGGTCACAGCTAGTGGCGGAATTCAGGCCGTCCTGCCTGGCGCTGCTTCCTTTAGCCCACTGTTTGCCCTGGCTCTCGCCACTTACACCAACCTTGCTATTTCAGAACAAGACAAACCCCTTATGTCCACGAACGTTTATTCCGGTCAGAGGTCGAATTTATTGCGCTGGTGGATCGTTAAGAGAACTGGTTTTCACTTTCAACCACATCAGAACTTACGCACAGCTTTGGTTTCATCATACGTTAGAACGTCGCAAGAGCGCCTTTCCTCCTCATACACATCAAGCTAGAGGCAATTTGTTGTTTTCTCAATCATGTTATTTTTCATCTCTTTCAGTTTGGGATTGGCTGTCCACTGAATAAATACTTTAAAAAATAGACTTTGCTGAATGGTACTTTGCTTCATCAATTAGAAAGGAAAAAGAGATGAGACAATCCATTTATCCTACATAATACCTTCTAAGCCACACCACCGGATAACAAATTCTAAATATTCTAGAATCAGAATTTTGGAATGGTGGAACACTTTGTGGATTATGGATATAATAAATAAAGCAGGGCTAATAAGTTTTGTGCTGGTAAACATAGGTTTTTAACCTAAAATACACATCTCATGATAATGGATAAAACACAGTGGGCTCACTAGAAATGGGCTTCCTTCTAGAGTGTTTTTATTTCTAAAAACAAATCCTTTATCCCGTCCTTGTGGTCAGATATTAATAAATGGCTAGCAATTAGGACATTTTATAAACTCCTTTCAACAAATTTTAGTAAACACCCTCTCATGAGGTAGCATATATGAGCTCCCGTGGGTGGAAATGACTTACCTGACATTGAAAAATTAGGAGATAAAGCTTTTTAGATTTGATAGATTTAATTCAGTTCTATTAGTGTTTACTGAAAACCTATTATGGAAAGCCACGGTGCTAAGCAGTTACACATCACATAAATGAAGACATATATTTGGGAGTGGGTCTGGATGTGTTCTACTTGCCCAGGCCTTCCCTTGTCCCTCAGCGACATGCAGGATACAGGGACCACCTGACAGACTTCCTGAGGTGGCAGAATTAGTCACCCCAAAGCAGTGCCGTCCTCCTTGGTCCTGGACAATCCAACTGACTGGACCAGTCCACCTTGGTAGCTCTTGTGAGCTGACTGAGTCTACCTTCTCAGATTCAGATTCCTTCCACAAACAAGACCTGAAAATTTCCCCGAATGCCAGACCGTGAGGCCAAATTTTCAAAAATGTGAAAATCACCCCAAGCCGCAGGCAAACTGCTACCTAACCCCTCCTCATCCACACCTGCATACGTCCACATCAGAACGACTCCTACCCTCAGGTGTCCACATCAGAATGATACACACCACGTTCCCTCATTTTCTATCCCTGCAGGGCTCAGCAGTTGTGATGGTTAGAGCTACAGGGTTTCAAAACACTTACTTCCAAGGGACCAGACACAGTAAGTCTTATTCAGGCTACTCTTCAACTTTCAAAAACTTTTATTCGTATTGCAAATAAGGGTCCTAGTTACCATTCCTACCATCTTAAGACGGAGGATACAATGTGACCTATGATCCCCATGAAAGTAAGGTGTTTTACAGGCTGCCCACCATGAGGACAGCTTCCAACCCACACGCACTTTCAGAAGAACAGAAACGACGTGGTTTTGCTCTATTTTATGGAGCTGCACAGAGGCGTGGGGCAGCTACACCACCTAATGATTCAGCCTACCGTGGGGATAGAAACAGACTGAACACACTGCCTCTCATTTTCTCACCTGGCTTTTCCTCATTTCTATTTTTTCAGTAGTGTTCATTTGTTTCCATGTAATATTAGTAACAAGGCAAAAATTGTTCAAGTTTGAGAAAATGTGTCGTATCTAGGACCAACTGTCATCTTTTGACTGATTTTGCCCATTTCTGGAGTTTTTTTCTAGTGAAGACGAGAAACTGGCTGTTTCTTCTGCACATGTTACTTACGTTGTGCTATAGACGTAGCCGTCTAGCCTTTGTGAGGGATGAGGGCCTTTTTTCCTTTTGGAGAAACTCTATCCAGTCCAACCTCAGAATTGGCAGCACGTTCCAAGTCTCAAACTATCTGTGATATGATAGAACATTCACAAACTTTTTAAGACAACATTAATTTTCCTTAATTAAAAACTAATTGAGCTTTAATAGCAGCTGCTTTAGAAGGAGAAGCAGATGTCACAAAATCAAAGTACAGTAAAATGTCAGAACCAGAGAATGGACAGAAAGCATTGCTTTTGATAAATATTTTGCCTGCCACAAGATTTGAAATATAAGTAGGAGGCAAAGTTTAATTTTTAAAGTTGTTATATTTTATTTTTAAATTGGTGCTACTGAAAAATTTTAGGAATCAAACAGCCTATATCTCTGGCTCTTTTTAATTTTTTAAAAATTAAACATCAGTTTTGGACATCAATAAACAAATTACAGTTTGCTTATTCACTGCACAAAAGGGCGGGCTTTGAGAATTATCCTAATGTGTAATTAAAAAAAAGGTTCAATGTGCAAAAATTTAAGTTATGTAAAATGTTTCAGAATCACAGCCTCTTCATGAGGCAAGGGGTACCTATAGCTATTTCATACTAGGTAAATAAGGAGCTGACAGTCGATATTTAATTCCTCTTCAGAATTATATTAAAGTTGACTTTCAAGTTAATGCTAGCCCTCTATTAATATCCGTTTATATAAGTTGGCTATAAAACTTACTTTTAGAAATCAAAGCACTGTAAAATTAAGTTGAAAATAAAGGTGTCACATGCCCAGCTGTCTAGTTTGACGTTTTCGTTCTAAAAATAGTTATTAATACCTAACATGCTCAAATACTTCTATAGGTGATGTTAAAAAAACACTTTGAACATTAGATGTTCCAGGAAGTAGAGCTGCATCATATATCTAATTGATGTAATTGACATTAGATATCAAATGCAGAACTTTCATTCACACTTAATTGTTTTTAATGAATATAATACTTCTTTCTAAGTGAACATATTAAGAATAAAAATTAAAAAGAAGCAGTGCAGCAAGATAAACATGTAATGGGGCCTTCCAGATTCAATTCTGCATAGCTAAGCATTTTAAAACCTTTGCTCACTCTGATTTCTCCATGGAAATGTCATGGTAAAAATAACTGCTCATCATCTGAGCAATTCTCACACGTGTAGTCTCCAAAGCTTTTGGTGTGTCCAGTTAACATGGTAAGTCCTATAATACTGCTCAATCACCAACAAAGAATATATTTTAATTCTTTCCTGTTCATCATCACTAAATGAAGTTTTAAATTCTTCCTCCATAATAATGATTTTGTGTCTCTTTTTAAAAAAACGAATAATAGTACATAGATATAAACTTTAGTAAGGCTGCGGAGAGAGTATTAGGAACAAAACAATCACACAAGATCAATCAGTCCATTGACTAGCACTACCTGAGCACCTCCTATGAGCGAGGCACCGAGGGCAGAGCTTTCCTAAGTAGCATGCCAAGGTACACTCCTGGGCCAGCAAGGGTTCCAGGGTGCTGAGTTACTGGTGCCCTCGTCAATCAGGGTGGTGGGGTGGGCCCCTGGGCTGGAGCTCTGCCCATGTTCTCTTCACTTACAGCCGGACTTTGCTAAGACAGCTTCCAAAGCTGGAGAGACAAAATACACACATTTGAAAAGCTGAATAAAGACTCACGGTTTAAGTAACATCAGAAGACAAGAATATGAAATATTATGATACACAGTGCCTTTAATTGTCAAATGAGTGCTATCGAGAAAATATTCTATGAGAAGAGAAGAAGAGTGAGGCTACATGGCTTGACATGGTTGCATGGAGTAAGTAGAAATTTAGCCTAATCATAGAGGAAAGGTCAGAAGAATGCACAAGGGCCTCCAAGTGGAGGGTACGGTGCAATCAAAGCATAAGAAGGGGAGAGAATGTTCAGAGGAGCAGTAACCCACGATGTCTGGAACGTGGGTTTCATGTCAGGAGGTATCAGGAAGTAAAGCTCGGCTGAGACTGTGGGAAGCCTGTAGGCTGGCCTCAAGAGATTACACTGTATCCGGTTCATTCATTCATTCATGTATTCGACATATGTTCGCTGAGGTTCTGCTGCGTTCAAGACAGTATTCTAGGTGCCGGGGATACAATAGTAGACAAGACAGAAATCCCTGCCCTCAAGGCATTTACAATCAACTGGAGGAGGTAGACAATAAGCAGGACAAATAAGTAAAGTATGTCATCTATTAGATGATAAGTGCTGTAGAGGAAAACAAAGAGGAGGACCAGGAAGGCCAGAGTGAAAGTGGAGATTTGCTATTTGAAATAAGGTAGGTAGGGGAGGCCTCACTGAGAAGTTGACATTTGACTGAAGCTTTAAAGGGAGTGAAGGAGTTTGCCACGTTGCTCTCTGGGGAAAGAACATTCCAGACTTTGGGAACAGCTAGTACAAAGGCTCTCAGGTGGGAGTGTGCTGGGCATGTTTGAAGAATGGCAGGAAAATCAGTGTAGCTGAACCATGAGTGATGGGAGAGAGGGTAGGACGAGAGCTCAGAAGGTAACAGAGAACCCACTTATAATATAAGGCTTTACAGGATGATTTGGGCTTTTATTCTGCAAGAGATGGGAAACCATTGGAATGTTTTGAGCAAAGTAGAATGCTTGTTACTAATCTAACAGGTTGATTACAAAGCTAGATGTAAATCAGTCTTGGGATCAAAGTGCTGCCACCTTCCCACCCGCCCTTGGGCCTAAATATTTGCCCCCGTTTTGAGTGTTATGGGAGAGAGGCATGTGGTGCCTGTTTCCGGCCACGCCTCCTTTGGAATTTCAGCGCCTGAACCGTCAGCTGGTGGTCACAGAGGCTCACGACCTTGGCATGTTGGAGATTTCCATCGTGGGCATTGGGGAGCCACTGAAGATTTTCACTGAAGGAAAAACAGGCTCTTAAAGAGGTGGTTTAAAAAGGTTAAGCTAACAGTAATTCATGGAGTGGAACGGAAAAGAGACCAATTAAAACACGTGTGCAATAGTTCAGGTATGAGCTGAAGTCTGTGGTAGCCCAGGAAAGGAAGGACGGTGCAGATGGTAGATACATTCTGAAGGAAGGATCAAGAGAACGTAATGATTAACTGAAGATGGAGTATAAAAGAGAAAAATAAATCAAATATGACTGATTTTTCAAATTTAGATGCGAGAAAAGTGGAATAAAATTTACCAAAAAGCGCTGAAGTCAGAAGGATATTCTTTTTCTTTTGTTAATCTTCATTTTTTCTTCAGCTGGGAGGTTGAAGTAGAAGACATCATAGAATTGAGAACTGTTGGTTTGTTCTCCTTCACGTGAAGCTTGAATGCTGGGTTCTTAACAGGTGGAGGCCACCTGAGGCATCATGTAGAGTCCATGGCCTTTTACCTGGGCTCCCCAGGTTCCTCAGGATTTTCCTCAGGATTTCTGGGGATGCGGCCCTCTGGGCTTCAGTCAGAGCCCTCTGCTTTGATGTCTTCACATATTCGACTTCCGATGATTATTTCCCTCACCTTCCGAATGACGCATTACTGACAGATGACCAAGACCTCAACTCAGATGTTTTCTGAGGCAACCCACTGTAGCATTCAACAATTTTAATTGCCTAATTGTTAGATTATTCTTCTTACAGTTGATCTTTGGATAGTGTCAAAAGTTGCCCCCTATCGGTTCTTTGAAATACTACAGAACAAGCTTCATCCCTTTTTCTCACATGACATTTATCATGTTGTCCACACAGCGAATACCCAAAATTGACCAAACTATGATACACTGACAGGGACTCAAATACCATAATGGCGGCTTGACATAGACCCAATATCTCCAAAGTCCTAAAGAGAGAAAGACCTGGAGCAAAGTTCCCTTGCATTAGGCTGGCTAGAACAACCATGGAGCAGACATAGCTGAACAGAAATCCAAACATAATGTTCTAAATACAGGCTTGTCTTATAAAAATAACAAACTAAAATTAGCCCAAACATTACAAACACCTGCTCTGTGAAACACCTGCCAGTGTACTTGGCACCATAAGTCAAATCAGATACTTGTGGAACCAACTGTGCTTGGTTCCCATAATTGCTGTGTGCTTTTAGTTCTATTTCAAGAGAGTTCAGAAAGCATTGCTAACACAGTTAAGTGAACTATAAGAGAATAAAAATTTAGGTGTGAAATACTCATCACCAATCCTATACTTTTTGGGTGTTAAAAAGAAAAAAAAAAAAAAAAGGAGAGTTTCACCAAGCAGGTGCCATCAAAAATTTTGTTCAAGATGTTGTCTGCCAGCGTTAACTATCTCTCAACACTGAGGTTATGATAATGGTTCACTTTTAAGAGGTCAAAGGTGATTTCCCAAGTCTAAGGACAAAAATGCCTTTTATCAAATACAAAACCAGAAATCGGTAGTATGTGCCTTTATAAATTTAGAATAACTCTGGTAAAACCTGTTGTTCAAATTGTTTGAGAATATAATTCTTTGCAATTTACTCTTGCTCCAGTCTCATTTAAAAAATATAAGCCATAAATCACACAGTCACACATGTATACAATAATCTTTCTTTCCTCGAAAAGGAAATAGTACACATATTGCGTACACAGGTTGTATTAAACATCTACACAGTGTAAGGATTTTAAGGTAGTTTGCAGAGGTACGTTTTCTGAATCACACTAAATAAACTACATGGCATATATCTTCAGCTAGAATTATTTCAAATGCGGGGAAATTTAATCCATGCTCATCTCAAAATTAAGTTGCCAATTTCTGCCGCAATTCCTATCCTTTGCGGGCCAATGTTTATGTTCTCCTAAGCATAGCACCCACGGGGAGGGAGGGCATGCCGACCAGTGCCAGGCACAGGGCTGGGCTCCGTACATGTGTTTCACTCGTTTCTCATAATATCTCTGCAAATTTGCTATTGCAGATGCTAATTGAACAGTTTAAAAACAAAACGAACGAAACAAAATCTAAAACTCTGAAAAGTTGAGTAATTTGGCCAAGAACAAACAATTAGTAAGTGACCCAACCAGAATTCAAACCTACATCTCTCTGACTCGGAAAATCATGCCCTTCCACCACAACGGACTGCTCCTGGGATCAAAGAGAGATGGGAGGGAGGGGGCCATTTTCTGGTCCCTCAGGGCTGCAAGAGGCTTTGTACCCTATGGGGCTCCATAAAAATCAACTGGTCCTCACTAGCTGATATACTTTTGATACAGAAATTTCAAGCAGTAAATAAAATATTCATAAAAGATGAATATAAATAATGCATGCAGCATAGTTGCCTAGAAAACGTAAACAGATTCCAAGAAAAACCCTGCAAAATTAGCATCTCCACCAGAGTCTGTGCAAAAGCCAGCAAACCTGTCCAATCTTCTGCTTGCCCTCTTTATCTCTGCTAATGGTGTCAGCGACCTTTCCAGTCTCCTTCCCCTCTTTCTTAGAATTCCTTAAGTGGAAACATTAGAAAAACAAACCCCTATTGAGTCAGCTTATATAATGCTCCACTACCTGACCCCCTTTTTTCCAGCCCTACAGCTACTAGACAAGTTTAAGTACAGGTTAGCCTCTGTCTGGAAACACTACACTAGGTCTCCCAAGTGTTGCTCTTTTCCAGCTCACCTCCCTCCTACCCACCTTACTAGGTAATCTTACTAAGTGATTTTTCAAGTCAGGTAGCTCCGTGATTTAATTTTTTAATGGTATTTCTATGGCCCACTAACCCAAGGCCAAGCACCTTAGCCAAGAATCTCTTCAGGCAGGAAGCACCAAGGCAACCTTCACAAAGAAGCAATATTTGAGCCAAAGAGGTAGGATTTTGACAATCAGAGATATGAATGTAGGCTGTAAAAGCAATGTGCAAAGATGAAATGAGAAAATACACTTGACAAGTATTGGACCAGGAATAAGGCTATTTGGCTTGAAAGAGGGGGGTTTAATGGAGACAAACAGAAGATAAGGTGGTTGGTTGATACATTCAACAATTATATTCTGAGAGTTCATTATATACATGACAAGACGCTATGTACTGCAGTACGTGTAAACATGCAAGACTCCCAAAACTATTACGAAGAGATGTCATGTGTATGTGTAACTGCCACATAAGGCAGCGTATAATGTGTTCCATCACAATGATACAACTTATTATAGGAATTCAGAGAAGGGAGAGAAGATTCTCCCCTAGAAAGCTTTTTATTGAAATACAGTGATTTTAAACTATATACTATAAGCACTTAAAAATAGTCCAGAATGTTTTGTGAATTCAGAAAAAGGCAAGATCTTTTCTCAACAGGGTGATAAAATGTCTTGGTGGAGAAGACAGTTTTGGAACTGGGCTTCAAAAAGAGTATAATTTCTACAAATTTAAAGTAGAGAAAGACATTCTTAGGTAAAGGGAAAGATATAATCCAGCTCACAGAGGAGGAAAGCACAAGATGCATTTGAGAAAGATCCAACACATGGCCCATGAAGAGCACTAAGGACTTAAGAACACAAAGCTATAAACATCAAACCCAACTACCGACCTAATGTTTGAGTCTCACCCCATTTACAATCTATTCCATTTTTGAACATCTAGTAATATTAGAAATATGACGGTGTTTACAGGCTACTGGGGAAAACAGACAATTTAACAGGCAGTGACAACAAACTGCAGTAAGTGCTGTCATAATGGAAATGCAAGGTGATTTGCAAACCCCGAGCTGGGATGGGAAAGCTCCCCTGCTGGGATTCCGAGCTAGACCTACAGGAAAACTGAGAGTCAACCAGGCAGAGGAGACCAGGGTCGTTTACACCAGGTGACCAGCATAGACACAGACCTGAAGCCAGAGGGCAAGATTAGTTCCAGGGACTGAAGGAAGTAGCCTGATCTGGAACTTAGAGGGAAAGGAGACTATCAAGAGAATAAAAATGAAGAGGTAGGGAGCGGGCCTTGAAATGCTTCATAAGCCATTTTAAAGAATTTGTATTTTTAAGGAATAAAATTCTGGGCAACGCAAGGGAGCCATTAAAGTGTTTAGAGTGGAGCAGTGACCTGATCATATTCTTATTTAAAAAATCACTTGAGCTGCCCTAGGAGAAAGTTTTGGAGTAGGACGAGATCTGAGAAAGGTGGACCAGTTAGGAGCCTCAAGTGACAATCAAGGTAGAGTCCTAGTGTCTGTTCGTAGCAGCAGGGAAAGATGGAGGTGGAAAGATTCTAGAGAGAGTTGTGGCAGAAATGGGCCTGGGTGTGGGCTTAAGGTATTTTTTGAAGTATTTAGCATAAGTGAAATCGTGAGACGTAACAAAATCATCCAAGGAGTAAGAGGGTCTAGTTAGCAGAAGATAAGATCTGGACATAGAACCCCGAGGAAGATGAACATTTGATCAAAAGACGGAAGAGTGTACTAGCTAAACGATCAAGGAAGAACACTGTAAGAGTGAGTAGCCCCAGAAGTCATTGGAAGACAGTGTTTCGTAGAGAGTGGCCGATATTGTCAAGTGCCACTCAGAGAAGGAAAAGCGTCCAATAGAATTAGTAACCTGAAGGGCCCCCCAATCTTGGCAGGAAGAGCGCTCAGGAGGATGGAGAGGCTGAAACCAGACCGCAGTCGGAGGAAGAGTAAGTGGAAGGGCATATACATTGTTCTTCCAAGGAATATGGTAATGACAGAGAGGAAAACAGTGGAGCTGTACCCAGGGCAGAGAATAGGATCCAAGGAGGGGGGTCTGTTTCCGGGACAGGAGAGACACATTTAAATGCAAGAGGAAGGAACCAGGAGTGAGGTCAATGTTGCGAGTACAGTAGCAAGTGGGATATTCAAAAGGCAAAAAGGAACGGGATCCAGGACATGATTAGTTTCCAGTAGGAGAAGGGATACATATTTTACTGTAACTGCGTGACGGGGTGAAAGTGAGTGTGAATGCAAATAAACGTCTATGTTCGACAGCAGGATGAGAACCCTGTTGGAGCCTAGTTTTCATAAGATAGAGAAAGCAAATCATTGTGAGGGTCATGTGTCAGAGATTTTAGAAGAGTAAGGAATGGAGAGCTCGCTAGAGCAACACAGTTGGACTGGTGTACAGCTTTGAGGGCTCAGCTGAGGTTGGAGGCCGCCATAAGTTCTGTTCAGTTGTAAGGTTTGTTTTTGATCATTCTCAGCAGCTTCTGTTTAGCCATAGGAAGACAGAGTGGGATTTAACCACCGCTGCAGATTTCACCTAATCATGAATAAACAGCAGAGCAATGACTCAATGTTACTAAAAAAAAGTTCATCTTAATGGGGTGTCCCAGTGGTCTAAGAAGTACGGAAGGAGGCCATATTAATTAGGGTAAATAATGCTACTTGCTATAAAAAATACCTCCCCCCAATCTCAGTGGCTTAATGTAATAGATTTATTTTCACTCATATAAAGACCAGGAGAGGGTTATCTTCCCTCTGGTGCTTTAGGACCGAGTTTGCTTCTATCCAGTGGCTCTCATGCCCCAGGACTTTGGAGCCTCCTGTGGACCTTCTGCGTCCAGCTTGCAGAACAAGTAGGGAGAGAACACGGAGGATTGTGGGAGTTTTAAGGCACCGGCTCTAGAAGTAGCACTCATCACATCCACTCACAACCCACTGGCTTATCACAGGGCCGCATGGAAACAGTTTTGCTAAGCTTCTGCCCTCACTGCCACAGAGGCACAGAGTCAAGTTAGGAGGCTTTGTAGTCTTGAGGCTAAACAGGACAAAAAGCAGTCCAAGTGAAAGTGAAAGCACATTGATTTTCCTGAGAAAATCAATAGAATTTGGTGATGACTTAGATCAAGGATGATAAACAAGGTTCTGTCTAAAGCACAACATTAAAAAGAATTATGAGGTTAAAATCTAGGGTCAGTGAAACCTACCCAAACCATCCTACTTAGAGTTATGACCGGGCTTCCCTGGTGGCGCAGTGGTTAAGAGTCCGCCTGCCGATGCAGGGGACGCGGGTTCGCGCCCCGGTCCGGGAGGATCCCACGTGCCGCGGAGCGGCTGGGCCCGTGAGCCACGGCCGCTGAGCCTGCGCGTCCGGAGCCTGTGCTCCGCAACGGGAGAGGCCGCGACAGTGAGAGGCCCGCGTACAAAAAAAAAAAAAGAAAGAAATTATGACCCCTTCTTCCGACATTTCACATCTCCTCTTACATGGCTCAATTCATTTTCATAGCACGTATGGTTTACTGTGTGCCGTGTACTGACACACTAAGTAATTTACTGACATGGTATTGTTTTTCTCCTTCTGCTTGAATGTAAGCGAATTGAGGGCAGGCTCTTTCCTCAGTGCCTGAAACAGTGTCTAGCATAAGGAGGGTCATGGCTGAATGACTGAATGTCAGGAGATTAACAAGGCCCTTCCTGGTGAGATTTAAGCTGAAGTGGGAAATACACGCACATATTTACCAATGCTGGCTTAGCTGCAGAGAAGGAAGGAAGACTCAAACATCATGACAGATTCAGAGCTGGCTATTTGGAAGAACAGTAGACTGAGGGAGAATATTTTATACGTGGAGTGAAAGGAGATATTTGGTTTTAAAAATATCATATTTGAAATGAAGGTAAAATATCCAGGTGGATATATTCAGCAAAACCCTGGAAATGTAGAACCTGGGTTTAGCCAAAACGTTCAGAATTGAAGTCTCAGGATGTAAAGGTAAGAGCCTCAGGATAAGAAGATGGAAAGTCATTCAATGGGCAATGAAATTTTTGTGTAGCCGAATTATATGGTCTAAGGGACGTTTGAGGATAATTAATCTAGTGGCCTCCTATTGGATAGTGTAATAATACTGCAACTTAATTCTGTCAAAAAAAATTATTCCCTAAAGGAAAATCTTTAGTGCATTACTTAAATCAGTATCAGTGTGCTAATGTAAGGTGTACCGTATACCCTAAAGAAATCCAAAACCTGTTTTCTCACAGTTCTGCTGAAAGACAAACAGCATGTCCGCCCTCTTGTGGTGGTTCTGGAGAGAAACAGGCTGAGACTTCAAGGTGGCCTGCATTGAACTGTTCCTTGACCACACAGTGGAAGAACAAATCGTCTTTGCATTATTCTGTATCTGTGTCCTTGGGGAACAGAGAAATCACCTGTTCTCCTTCACAATCTTTCTCCTCCTCCTATCCGTCCTACCTCCCAAGTAATAGCTAAAACACATGGGTCATAATAATACTGGGCAAAAATCTGAGTTAACCAAGTGCAAATGCTAGATGACTTAAAATGTCTATAATTCAAATTTTCAGTAAATAACCATTACATGATTTTTAATTGCTAGTCTAAATGTTTGTTTTTGAATTTCATCTAAATTAGCTATTATGAAACTTAATAGGAAATTAGTAAAAATAGTAATGCCATATTTACATGTAAAAATACTTAGAAATACTGAAGACAATATCCAAGCTCCACACCAACTAACAATTAGGGGCTTTTAATAAAGAAATTGCTAAAGGTTCCAGTGATGACTTCACTTCATAAAATTGTTTGGCTGATGTTGAGCTAATGCTTCCTCCTATCTCATATACCAAAAGGGAACTCACCCAGTGACCCCAGCATGATCGTGGTAAAAACCAATTCTCCAATCCACATACAGCACAAAAAAGTACATTCTTATGATATTTTTGATGTCACATTTTTCCAATTTTCTTCATGAAACATTGACTGGAATTACAGTAAAACATTCTATATAGCCCCATATTTTTCTATCCCCATTAGAATAATACGGGACCTACTGTACTATATTTTTTAAAAATTCAAATAAGACCAGTTCAAGAGCAGATTTGGAGGCTAATTGTTATATAAAACTTAAATATGCACAGACTTTCCAAACTTGGTAAAATATGAGAATCTGAACCTCTAGAGAATTTTAGAAAATTCCAAGCATTTTAACAAATATTAAAAAACTGAAGTTTCCTTAAAAATAATCAAAATATAAACAGCGATTTCCCTTGATTACTTTTTAGAATACACTGCAATAAAATGAGCATGGATAATTCAGTATAAGTATCTAAAGTGACTATTTAGAATCTAAGAAAATTAGGTAAAATAAAAACAGTCTTCAGTTTACAAAATGTTCATTTTCTGAAGTTCATTTACAAGTCACTTATTTTGAACACATGGTATATGATTCCATGGGGGAAAAAAGATATACATAATTGTTGCTTTATAGGTTAGCCTCCAAAAAATGTTGCTTAACCATTAACATTATTGAAATATTTTCAATAAAATGTTTTAAAGGCATTACTTGTACATTAAATAGGTTCTTGCACAAAGAGAAAATACAATAATACAAAAGAGTATAACATTTAAAATATTTTGAGAATACTGATATCCTGAAAAAATAGGTTAGTGGCACCATCAAAGACACTGAGTCTAAAGGCTAGGGTTCAAATCCATCGTTTATCAGCTGTGTTACCCAAGGCAAGTTACTCAGTGTCTCTGTGTTTCCTTTTTTCATCTATAAAATGAAGATAGTAATAGAACATTCTTCATAGTATCCTGAAAGAATTTAATGTCTGATATTAAATGGAAAGCACTTGAAACCCTTTTCTCGTTCACAGTAGGCTCAAAATAGTCTTATAATGTTATTAATCTGCACATATTTCTGTTTAATATAATAATATCTTTTAATTAATAAAAGCACCTGCTAATAGAGTGAAAAATATGGTGAAAGCTAAGACAATTCTTAGCTAAGACCATCTTTCAAGACAAGTCTATGGAAGCCAAGAGATGTCAAAATGAAAATACATACCCCACTCTGCTGCTTAGAAATTGTGTGCAATGTTGTGAAACTGCAATAGAAAGTTTTAAAAATGCATATATTTCTTAAAACATTCAAAGTTTAGAAGTAAAAATTTTATTCCAAAGAAAGCAAGCTTTTAAATATGCATTAAATTATCTCACCATGCCTTCACGGTCAAATTGTTCTTCTGATTATATATTAAAATATGTTTTATCTTAAACATCCCTGAGCTTTAAGAGCTCAAAGACTCTTCAGCAACATTATAAAAAACCGTATCCAAAGACAAGTTGAAAATCAGGGAGGTAAGCCTGTTTATAGAAGCTCTACCAACCTACCATTGAATTACAGGCTTTTGATGCTTTTTAAAAAAGGGGGCGGGGTCTTTCTATTTTCTGTCAATAAAGGAAAAGAAAAGAAAGACTGCTAACATTAGGGAGATTTTCATTTTTTATGGTTTGAGCCGTTAAAAATATGTTCATTCTTTAAATTAAAATAGAAACATAAGAAGAGATGGAGGCAGTTTCTGACACCACAGACCTTTGATGTTAGCTGAAGTAGTGACAAATGCAGGGCTCCACTGAGAGAGTTCCTTCTTTTTCTTTCTCCAGTCGCTCTTTAGGGAAGAGAAAACCCTTAACGCGCTCCTCTATCATGGTGCGACTCCCTGCTGTCTTCTACAAGGCCAGATGGTGGCGCTGTGGTACCATTTGTCGAGATTTTAACTGACTCGTTCTTCCATACGTAACAGCGTTTCGTGAAAAGACTCAAGCCCTCTTTTGAAAAAGAAATTATTTTAAACGTACTTTATTCTTCTCTTTAGCGGTAGGTAAGCCCGACATTTAAGTTCTTCGGTTATTTTATTTTTTACTCTCTTGACAAGGATGTTTCTAAAACGTATAAATATAGTAACTTAGAGTGTACTTTCTAAAATATTGACTAGGTGGTCATAGGGTATGTCGTTTTCCTCTTAGTGCATGAAAATAAAGATAAAAAGAAACGAGTATATTTTGTCCACATTATTTTCAGATACCAATAATTTGGTACAACACCTCCTAACCCCAATCTACTGCCCAAATCTTCAGAAAAAGACTTTTCTTCTAAAAAATAAAAAATATATATTTTAAAAAAATAAACACTTTTCATTCAATCCTCTTTCGAACCTCTCAGCGCTTGGTGGGAATGTTTGCTCCCCCCGACAGTGATGTTATGTGATGCACACATCCCCGCCTCTAAGTGCCCTTAACAGCTGACCTTGCTGATCTCATTAAACCATCTTCTTCTCAGAAGTCTAGGTTTCATCTAACTTACATCCCAAAAATGAAAAGTGGAAACTAAGTTGGCTGATGCAGAATTGTGAACTGGGCCATTTTCTTCCCCATTTACGCTACTGTCCATATTCTTCTCCTTTTACCTTTGGCCTGCCCAGGACAAAAATCATGCTGGACACCCCTACACTACTCCTTTCACCCCACCTTTGATGCCGAATGAAGTGCTGAAAAAACAGCAGAAAGCAATGCAACTCTTGGTACCAGGTCCCAGTAGACACACTGCAGGTGAAAACTGAAGCCCTAGAAGGAAAACACATTAGAAAAAGGCAATATGCAATTGTAGAGTCTATACAACAAGGCTGTTTGTGACCCGTGTTATCTTGGTGAATGAGCGAGGGGAGGGGAGCATTCCCAAGCACTCCCTCCGAGTGCCCAGCTGGACGGGCCACCCTCCATCCACTACCACCTCTACTGCTCCAGGGACGCATTTCACAGCCCTGGGCTTCGGGTTTCACAGCTTTTCCCACCTCTTCCAGATAAATTGTGAAGCAAGCTATGTATAATTTAGCTATAGTCTTCTACAACTACTGTTTTAACCTATTTTTTTCCTATGGAAATTGTATTATTTTCCAAATAGAACCTTATGCTGATTCCCAATACGCCAAACAAAATCAAAGCAGTATTTTCAACATATTTTGTACCTTAAAATTTATGAAATGTACTTATTAAAAGGCAATAAATGAGGAAAATGGTTGACTGTTCTAGACCAAAGTCTAAACATTCAACTTATTTTGGTGTTTTGATGGATCCACACACAAAAGTAGTGTAAGAAAGTGTCTACACCATAAAATTTGAGGGAAGCCATTTCTAACCTGCTTTGACGAAACCCTATTTCCCTATGAGACCAAAAAACTAAAAAAATTACAGTTGGAATAATTGTATTCTAATAATAAAAATAAAGACATTCATCTATAACACACTTTAAAAGCCACTGTTCTAAGAACAATGCCCTGACTTTTTTTTTTTTTTTTTTGCCTTAATTCCATTTTCTTAGGCAATTTCCGATTTCTCCTGCGTTCGGAGTTGGTCATAAATGAGAGAGAATATTTTCCAACTTTGTTCTATGGGAGTTTCAACCACTATTGATGGTTGCCTATAGTTTAACATGCCTTTTGAATTTCCATTATCTTAGTTCTAATTGTCTTACGAAATTGTAATACTGAGATGCACTTTAAAAAAATGATTTGAGAGACCATCTTTCCAAATTCCACAATGCTACTGAGTACTTTTGTGAACAGGACACATAATTCGAAAAGAATTTTCTGGTGAACAATGAAGTGGGGCTGAGCCTCAAAGCTTCAGAAGCTCCAAGGATGCAGGAAAAAGGAAAGGAAATATGATGAACGCTAAGTCTCCTCAGCATGCTTTCCTCGCCCAGTTTTCTCATCTTGGCACTCTCCTTCCTCCAGAGCCTCTAAAATCAAAAGGGGAAAAATGAGGTGAGAAGAGGGGAAATGCCAACAATCCTGCCTTTTGTCAGGGACCAGTTCTGGTTTCTCATCCTACACTAATGTGGAATTCTCTTTAAAAGATAGAGGCTTTCTGATTTTTCCCATCTGCAGAAAAATAAATAATAATATGATTTACCTGGTTGCAGATTTTCTTTAGGGAGGCTGTGAAGAAGATGACAGAATACAATTTGTTTCCCTCATAAATGCTTCTCCAAACTATACAATCAAACTAGCAGAAATTCTATCAGGTTGTCCCTAACCCCGAGCATAAACGATAGGTTCCTTTTAACATGGCAGTGATAACGTCTGCAGAGTTTTATTTCCAGGGAGACAGGGCAAGATTTGCTGCTATGCAGACTGAATAATGTTGGAAGCCAACATCATGTCACATTTTGTGTGCACTTTCCAAAGATTAATCCAAGCGTTACAAATGGGACACAGACCGCCATTGTCCCAGGGACACTTTAATAACCCACACCTACAATATTCAACCTGTTGTTTGCATAGGGACAACTTGGGGACGCAGAAACCCACCAGACTGACTTGAGGGAAGGAGCCCTGGAGAGGCAGAGGCCCCGGCGCCACAGCACCTCCACATTTCATCCTTCGTGGCAAATGAGTCTGTTTGGAGTTTATTTATGCTTGAGGATGGGGGTCACGCAGCTCGCTTTCTCCAAAGCACCTCAACAAGCGTGTCTTAAATCTGCTGCCTGCTAACTCTGTCTCTTCCTCGCGTTGTACTTTCGCCAGGCTTTGCCAACTTGCGGATAATTTTTGATTTGTTTTGCATCATGCAGCTCAAATTAAGTAACATGGCACATGCCCTCAGGATTTAAATTGTGCCTGGCCGGTTTCTGCTTTTATTTTTTTCTCCCCTCCTTTCCTTACAATTCCTGGCATCTGTTTTTCTCCGAGGATATTCTTTGAGAATGGAAGACTCGGGACAAAGCCTCAGTAGGAAAAGGCCGTGAGAGGTGGATGAGAAAACTCATGATTTCCACATTCCCCGATTCAGCATTCCCATAAAATACTTCATTATTGTTAGAATCTTATTTACTTTAGAAGAAAATTCTAATGACTCAGTAGATCAGAATTCATAACTAAGCTCTACATTGAGTTTACAATAGCAGTAGCATATTTTTCACATAAGGTGGTTTTGGTACAGAGAGAAATAGTTAAGATTATAATGTGCAGAATCATAAATAGTTATGATACATTTAATCCTAGACATTTTGAACAGTATCAAGAAAATAATTTTTTCTTTTCATAATACATTAGTATCTTAGTATATAGTAGCATGTCTGTAACAGAGGAAAAAATTCAAAACCGAGAGGAATTTTTTAAGAAAAATGCTTTAGGGAAACCATATTAAGGCTAAAAGATTCACAGCAGCCTCACGAAGATTATGTGCATGTATGATACATACAATACTTATCAAAAGGAAACTATATACAATTAACTTAATTTCCACTTTAATAACAGGTTTCCATTATGTGAAAAATGACAAGAGAGAGAAGAGAGAAACTGAAAGCTAGCTGTATGCATTTTGCTCAAGGATTTGCTCCTGCAATTTAAACTTAAACTTGGTCCTTATTTAAATAAGTATCAATAAGTCTGTAATAATATACCATTCCAAATTTACCTTTAGTGCTGGATATAATTTTTTTTAATTAAAAGTACTGTATTTCTTTAGTAGAATATTTTTATTTTATGATCTTTCTTGTAACCAGGCGGTAAGTATAGGCTTCTTCTCGACCTCTGTAAATATGAACCTTGAGATATGACAATAATATGATTTACATAGGAAAGCGTGTATGATGCCATCGGTTGAGAGCCTTAAAAGCAAATATATTAATAGCAAGAGTTCGTGTGAAAACCCTGTGTCGATTATTTCGCTTTTGTAAGCTTAGTTTGAGGCGATAACGATACCAGCTGACGGGGAAAGCGTCGTAGGAGCGTGTTCGGGTTTGCTCCGTGTCTCCTAAGGCTGCAGTAAAGCTGCCGACTAAGCTGCACTCCTTTTAGGAGCCAGGGGTTCTCTCCCAAGTTCACTTGTTGGAAGAACTCAGTTCCTTGCAGCTGTGGGACTGAGGCTCCTGTTTTCTTGCTACCACAGCTCCTTTGCACTTGGCCATTCCCATAGGGCCTCTCGGGCTTCAAGTCCCTCTGATTTCTGGAGGGGCCCAGTCCCTTGTACGGGCTCAGCTGGTTAGGTCAGGCCTAACCAGGTCATCTGACTTCTGAATGACGCTAAGTTAACTGACTAGCGATCACAGCAGTGATAGTCCATCATAGTCAAAGGTTCCGCCTACACTCAAAGGGAGAGAATTACACAGAACTCACACCCCGGCGTGTGGGAATTTTGAGGGCCATCTTAGAATTCTGCCTGCCACCCAGCTAATTCAGATAGCAAAAGTGTTGTGAAGGACATAAAGTAAAGGGTAGAGAAGGGAGGAATCTATTTAGATAGAGTGGTCAGAAAAGGCCTCCCTGGGGCAGTAATATTTGATCTGAGACTTGTAGGACAAGGAGTGAACCTTCATGGGAATGCATTTCAAAAGGGTATTGTGTTGCTATTCAAATTCAATGAATGGTTATTACATCGTTATAATTCCACTTATATGTCGAAGTACATGCTAATTTTTTGGAGATTTTTGTAACAAAGAAATTCCCACTCCTAATGCATAGTTTTAAATAAAACTTATTTTACTAGGAGCATTAATGTAGTTCCTGCAGGACAGAGAACGTGTGATGTAGTTGAGCTATGAGCTGCCCCTCCTAGAAGCCCTGCAGAGAAATGTCTCAATAGCTATTCGTGGGGAGATGCCACGGGGATTTGCCCTTGGAAAGATGCAAAGAAGTCCCCCTACAAACTAACAATTATAATTTACCATGGTGGTGATATGTCAAAACCACTTATGCATTATTTCGAAAAGCACTGCGGTAGGATATTTTTGAAATATGAATTTACGTTCTACTTTCTGCAGTTTTCCCTTCTTCCCGACTCCAAGCTGGAAACCAGGCCCTTCATATTTCTTTTCAAAGTGGAAAGCAGGTGCTTTTTCTGCCTTTGGTACAAACTTAAGGTTATCAGAAAGATAATGTTAGGAGATCTGGAGAGACAGAGATGCCAGGGAGTTAGCCTGAAATAAGAAGGAAAGGGGACAAAATTTTCCCTAGAAAACAAACAAACAAAAAAATGGGGAGAATGAGATGGGTTGGGGAGAGGGAGACGTCAGTGAAAGAGGCTCTGAGAGGAGGTTCTGCAGTGCGGGACCCCAGTCTTTCCAAATAATCCTGCTTCTAAGGCAAGAACAGAAACAGCAAAGCCTTTGGACGTGACAGGGCCCCTGACCTCAGCCTGGGATGTGAGCATCTTGTTAGAAAACCAGTGTGGACCCAGGACTAGTGGCTGTGCCTACGGACCCAGGACCATGGTGCAAACTCAGTTGGAAGGCAGGCGTGGGGAGGTGGAGGAGAGCCTCAGTACTGACTGATTGGACTCCCTGGGTCAAGTTTAAATCATGCGTGTGTCTGTAGACCATGCGTTGTGCACAGGACACTGAGTACTTGCTTAGGCATCAGGTGCATAGGAAACCACCAGCAAATTCTGTCTTCATTAAGCCACATTCAAGAAGCAAAATTGCTCTTACATACGTTACTGACAGCGTAGAATAAGTTTCGTTAGTTTAAATGGTTTGAAGCATTTCTGTACCTTAGAGATTTCAGTCTTCCTCTACCTTCTCAAATGCCACCTCCTGCGCTCTGAATGGATCGTGGCGTAGGAAAAAGAGAGCTGGACCCATTAGCCGGAGTCCTGGGTTTATTCCTGCGGCAATCATTTATTGAGCGCTCTTTATTTTTTTATGTTTTTTATTTTTTTTGTGGTACGCGGGCCTCTCACTGCTGTGGCCTCTCCCGTTGCGGAGCACAGGCTCCGGACGCGCAGGCTCAGCGGCCATGGCTCACGGGCCCAGCCGCTCCGCGGCACGTGGGATCCTCCCGGACCGGGGCACGAACCCGCGTCCCCTGCATCGGCAGGCGGACTCTCAACCATTCCCTGCGCCACCAGGGAAGCGCCTAGCCCATTGTTCTTTTAGAAAAATATTTAGGTTACATCCACATAGACATATTCGGGGGAGGGGGAAGAAATAGAAACAAAAGAGCAGAAAACCTTCAATTGAGCCACATAACTATTTTTAAAATAAATAAATTTTTTGGAAGCTACCTAATAACTAAAATTTTTAAAAATGGAATCATTTCACAATTCTAGTAGTAAAATAGAGATTATACGGTTATCTGGTAAATTTAATCAATAAAAGTAACCAATCAGTATAATTTAGGTAGGTATGATGTCTCCAGCATATCCTTTAACTCCTTATCTAATTAAAAGTTTAATTTAAAGCTGATTCACTTTGTTATAAAGCAGAAACTAAAACACCAATGTAAAGCAATTATACTCCAATAAAGATGTTAAAAAAATTTTTGATTACATTATAGCTGAAAAAAATAAAATAAAATAAAATTTGATTGAATTCAGTCAACTAATTTCTAATCATTTGCTATGTTTTGCTTTTGTTTAAAAAGAAAAATATTTGAAAAATTCATAGGTGTATGTTTTCCCAAGTGGTTTCTATAAACATGGCTGGAAAAATTTCCAGTGAGACACTAAGGAAAACTTATTTTAGGCATCAGTCAAATAAATGGAAACATTGCTAAGTCTAGAACTCGTCAGTCCATCTGAAAAGGCTAAATTTCTCTTAAATTCTGCATATTTTAAAAAATAAAAGCACTTGATTTCCTGGTTTGGGGTTAACATAAAGGATACACGTTAGTCAGATACCTGGCACACCAGACTTCAATGCCGTTTTAGAGGTCAAAAATAGCACCTCTGAAGACAAGAAGGAGAGGCAGAAAACCACTGTAACTATGGCAAAATAAGATTTCTAGCACCATTAAAATATATGATATGAAAATCGGTGTGATGTGTCACAGCAGTGATCCCGCGTCAAAAGGGAAGCCCTGTGTGTTGCTCCTTCAAAACCTGTGGCTTTCCTTGACCTTTACAAACAGGTTGAGAACTTTATAGGCCCCTTTGCATGCAGCCACTGCCATAAAGCTGGAAAGTGTTACAGTGTCCAATATGCATCTGTGCATCTTATCAAATTTAGAATCAAACAATTTGGAAGCATCCAGTTTCTAGAAATGCTATGTAACATTAAGGAAAGAAGCAGGATTAGTATATGCTGCACCAGAAAGATAAAAATCCTTGTTTTGTACCCGTCTATGTGTATTTGTATTGTGTTAAAGATTTGGTTTTGGTTTAAATCAAAGTCCCATTAAACTTTCCTGGTAGCATTTAAATGAGTATTGTGAATCCCCAGTCTTTCCCATTGTCAAAATTTTTTTTCTTCCGTTATTCATGGATATTTGTACAAATATTCATAAATAGTAACCCGGATACATGTGGAAAAAATTCAAGAGACATTGTAGTTATAAAAGTTATTTTATAACATTACCAATTTGTTAAAATTATCATCCCATATTATTGTTAAAAATTTGTATTTTACTAATATTTGAATAACTGAATCATTTTAGAAATCGTTTTCTCTCTTTCTTTTAAGCTGTGGATATAGAGACCAAAGTTAAAAGAAATTGTGGCAATTAGCTGGTTGATTTTTCTAAGCATTAAGTATGTTGGAAAATGCTGGATGAATTCAGTGATACCACTATTTTCCCAGGAGTCAATAGGTAATGTCATTAGCACAAACACATAAATAGTGCTCAATACATTTACTAAACCGAATCTAATTTAATTGAAAATAATCAACTGTTTGCTGGTCAGATTTTTCCTAGATCTATTATTCAGTTAGTAGCGTTCTATTTTTCAGTAGGCCTAGAATGAATTCATTTATACAGAAGTAAACAATATACCTAATTAATATAGATTGGTTTTCTAAATCAATAAAGCAATAAATTACCAAGTTTATAGTTAAGTTTGCTTTTGCAACTGTTTTGGTTTTAAAAATAGAAGGCTTCTTTTAGAGACTTGGGTAAAAATTGAATTTATTATTTGAACATCTTAAAGTGATAAGTTTGTGTATGGGTAAACTTAAACTGCACTGTTTTTCCTTATTTTCTGTTTTTTTTTTTTTAATTTTTAGTTCCAAGTTCTAATTCAGTGACATAGTCCTGAAAGATTTGCCACATAAAGTATAATATGTGAGTAAACAGAGCTATTTTAAATAAAACATAACACTATTTTATTAAATATTTTTAATTTATGAAAATAAAAATACTGATATGGGATATAAAATAATTAACTCCGTCTATCTAGACTTTCTAACACTAATATAGATGGTGCTTTCTAACAGCGATTTTACAATACTTATAACAGCATTTCTTTCAACTTCGTAAACAAATAAATAGAGTTAAAGCACTGCACTTTCTCACATCATTTTTAATAGGACCATGTGCCATGGAAAATCTCAGATACATAGATGCTATAACAAGCAGTGAAACAAAATAAACAAATTTATAATTATAAGGGGAATTTGGTTAAACTAGCAAATATGCAGATGCTTATAGACTTATCTCAGGCTAAATTACTCTCATGGGCTCAATCCAGGTTAAAAATCTCACCAAACGTCTACTTAGCAATTAAATTTTCTCGTATGTGTCCCTTTAAAATCATATCTGTAGGTTGTATTGCGTGTTTGCCCTCCGCTTATGTGTTTTGAGGCTTTTTTTTGGAGAGAGAAAAGCCAGCTTCTGAGCCTGAATCTTTCCGGCTATTACACAGTGGCCGTTTCAGACCTGTGTACTGATGTTTCCAATTCCTGGGAAGTTCTCTTTGCCACAGGGCGTGCCCTGAAACACATCAAAAGAACCAAGTTCTACAAAAGAAAAAAGAAACTCAAGTAGGCTTGAACATACAAAGAGAGGGAGAAAGAGATGAGAAAGGGGCCAGGCAGAGTGTTGAATACAAAATGAGTTCAACCAACCCCAGGGGCTCTTCATCACTTACATTTATCTTATTCCGGGAGAGGGGCGTCAAAACCAGCCCTGACATAAACCACCCACTGCCATTGACTTTGACTCTGCGTGTGCGTGTGTGTGTGTGTGTGCGTGCGTGATGTATATTGTACATAAAAAGGAGCAGATTACGTGAGGAATCACTGTTACCTCACACGAGTAAAAAAAATTAAAAAAAGAAAACCACTTAAAAACACAAATTACCAAAGTCCCAAGGAAATAAATTTAGCATGGTTTTCACTTAACTAATCTATGTTTATATGGAAATCTTCTAATTGTGCACTGCTTTAACATCTTTGCTGCAGTATTTACACTGTACCTTCTGTCCTTTTATCATAAAGCGTGTGAGGTTTTCCATTTCTACTTGGAATATTTTGCACATGTTTAATATCTCAGGGTCAAAACTCTTGGTTAAATCTCTGCAACAAGGTAGTTTCTGTATGATAAATAAAAAAACACAATTAAAAGGTAAATGGTCCAAAAAAGGGAAGGAATAAGAGAAATATTTTCTGAGTCTATACTACTTCCATCTTTGAAATTAATGCCCCTAAATTCTGACTCTTGGTGTTCTTTAAAAGTATTTCCTATTGATAAATCTTTCCAGCAAATTTTACTGTCCCACTGGAATCGTGATCTTGAATGTCTGCACAAATTTTCTATAGCTAGAAAGTGTAATGTCAGGTCTGACTGCCCTTAGTCCTGCAATGGAATGGCCTTTAAATTTTTCTGGTTCAGAGGTAAGTAAATTAACAGTGAATGGGAAGAGATAAACTTGAAAAAAAAGAGAAAGAGAGAGAGAGAAAGTGCTGTCAAAAAGAATTTTTTTATTAGCAAGATTTAGAAACATTACATAAGGGGCAACTTTAGGACTTCAAGTTTTTGTTATCAAGAATGACTATTTTAAATAGTAGGCTCAAGACTTTTGATACATAAGAAGTCATAATCTAATGTGCTGATATTGGTTTCCTAATATAAATCAATTGAATAGTAGTGTGTATCTACCAATATTATGATATTTATTTTATTTTGTGCTTTCCTGAGACTTTCTAATTTCTGCTTTACTGGGTTTGTATTACTTGAATGGCTCTAGATTACTTGTACACTGTCATTATAGTATAATAATTATCATGTGTTGCTTTTGTTAACTGGTATTTAATAGAAAAACTAAACTTTTTTTAAATAGATATTTACAAAGGTCATAAGCACATGTAGGTGAGCGTGTCAGGTTTTCTTAGTAGACGATGCCACGCACGGCTCCGATGGCCTCGCTTGAACAAAGGGTTTCAGTCAGCCAGCAGCCTGGAATGAAAAGGTAGAATCCCTGGGCCTTGTGTACACTTGGCGGAATATGCCTCCAGACCTACAGTTATCTTTTCATAGACTCTGTTTCAGTTTTCTTCCATTTTCTTAAGCAAATAAAACCATTCAAAATTTCAAACAATTCAGAGTTTGAGGCAATCGTGTACTACTCTGATTTACCAGTAATATCAAAATAAAATTACATGCTTCCTCTCTCATTTCTACAATGAATTATCCAGAAAGACTGTCTTGAGAGAGAGCTCGCGCAAGAGAGGGAAACACAGAAGTGATTAAAAAAAAAATCAAATAGGAGTTACAATTCTGAATGTTAATAGTCCTGGTCCAAGTTTTTTTCTGTCTTTCAAATCAGCCCCTTCTCAAAAATACCACTCAAATTTACCGTTTGATTTTATGCGGTTGAAGTTTTTTTATGCATACCTTGTTTGTGATTAGCGTTTAAACCACTGCAAAGTGTAAATGCAACAATGGAACAAGAAGACAGAAGACTTTCCTAAAGATTAAAAACAAAAACAACATAGAACTCTACACCCACCACATCATATCCAGTCCCCAGGTGTTGTGTGTGATGTTTTCTAGGCGAACAGTTACTAGAGCCTCAGTGAGTTGGTCCAAGTGAAAAGGGAGAAAAGCACCTCACAGCCTCTGTGTGGCCCTCAGAATCCTGCAGGTCAAATAATTCCCTCTGACTGCAGGCATTACAAGCCGGAAGCTCAGGCTTGTCCCCATGGTGCCTCTGGATGTTACGGTGTTCTTAGGAGGCAGCGGCTCGTCTTTGGGTCACAAGTCCAGGCCAGCATCTTAGGTGTGCCCTCACCAGGCATTTCCTGGCTTCCTAAGATGTCCTGTCTTCACAGGGGGAAGTCCTCCTCCACATGACTGATGGGGCTACAGTTCAAACAGTACACTAATAGGCCATTTGAAAAGCTGATTGTTGATTAAACCAAGGTCCAAGCTGTTGGAAATATAATGTTAGTCTTTTCCAATGACATATTTCATGATCCTCTCAAAATTCAGATGTCTAAATCCCATCTCTTTCCTTCTAATGTTTCTATCTGTCAAAGGAACAAACATCTATCTCACCTCCAGAGGAAACTAAGGCTAATGGACCTCATTCCAGTCCTGACTCTGCTACTTACTAACAGTGTAACTTTGAATGAATTTCTGAACCTGTCTAGTCTATTTTCTTATCAGCAAAATGGAGATGATTATAATTCTCATCTCACAGAACTGTTGTAGGGAACAAATGAGACTGAATTAGATACTAAACCCAAGTGTCTGGTATAACCTATAATAATCAATCAATAAATTTTAGCTATTAAAATACTTAAAGAATCATCTTTCACTCATGCTTCTTGATCTTTCCTATCAGCCAGCTTCAGAGACCCACCCACTTGGCATTTGTGCCTTTTTCCCTTACATTCTTGGAGCCTTGGTTCTAAACCTTGTGACTAGATTGCTTTAACAATAATTTCAATTGATTCTCTGATTCGTTTTTACTTCAGTCCACCCTGTATATCACTGACAGTCTGATTTCTCATAAATAATGCTTTCTGTCCACCGTTGTTAAAAATCTCTATTGATTCCCTCTTTCCTACTCCTCTGCCTGGTTTTCAAGGGTCCACACATTCTAATCCTATTCGTTATTCCCTGATGCAGCATCTGGTTTTGTAAAGACAATTTTCTGCCATATAGTTTTTTCACTGATGCCCTCACATAGTCAAAAAACATTTATTGAGGGCCTACCATGGACCAGATGCTAGGGATACAAAGGTGTTGGTTGCCAAAGATATGCAAGTAAATAAAATATTCACCCTGTCATCAGTTAGATTATCACAGAAAATAGACAGTTAAGCAACTCATAATAATATACCAGGTGAGAACTCTAAAGAGGTATAGGAGAAAGTTTTTTTAAATTATACTGCGATACAGCATTCTGTCCTTGAGTGGGAAGGCCTCAAGATATGTTAGAATTCAATGATCACCGTGTAACAAAGCATTGTTTGCCACGCTACTTCCTGCTTCTAGGAGTCATAGGGCCCTCAAAGTTTGTGTATTTTTGCCCTTAAGTAAAATTGCCCTCAACCTGTCAAAATTCTAGCTCTCCCCACAAAACCAGGGGCATCTCCTCTAAGATCTCTTCCTTCATTATTGCAGTATGTGATGTGCCTCTCTAGAACTACTATATCTATTAGTCCACATTATTTAACTTATTGCTTGTTTATATGGACTTTTCTGGTGCTTGATATTGTTTTGTGTATGATAGACTCATCTCCCTAACCAGATTCTGAGCCTACTAAGGGCAGAATTCATGCTTTAAACAAGTGCATTTCCTATTTTCCAAAGAACCCAGCTTAATTCTAAGACAATTATAGTAACAAATAATTAGTAATTGGCTAATTGATTTATTTCTGATGGGGAAAATGTATATTTTAAAAATAAGTATTTTTGTACAATAGTCCAGTATTCACTAAAATTTGTTCTGTGTAGCACCAGTTCTACAAAATGCTAATATTACTAAATTCCTAAATATTACTTAAAAACTTAACTCCACATAGAAATGTTGGGGACATACTGAGTTAAACATAGTTGAATAAGATTATTTACTACAAGACTTCCTAGAGTCTTCAAAATTTGTATAATTTAAGTCTTCAAAAGAGGTAGATATTACGCAGTGTTCCCCAAATCTTCTTAAAGACAAAACCCATTTCTTGGAATTCGTGCTCACAGAGCTCACTTTGGGAAATGTCTTCTGAAGTCGTTGGAGCTGATTTCTATTTTTAGCTCAGTCAGACCATTTGCGTTGCTGAAATAACTGGTTATTTAATTCCATCAACTGGTAAGTGCTAACAATCCACTAATAACTTTTAGAAACACTTACTTTTCTCTAAGTTCTAGAGCATTGGCAAAGATTTTGGCAAAACAATCTGGGCTCAAATTCTAACAGGAACATAGAGCAAGGATCACGCCAATCCCTCTGAAGCTGGCCAAAGCTAAGCTTCCCAATTTGTGCCTAGGTTCAAGACTCTCGCTGGTGATCTAAAGTTTTACGATTCTGCTATTTAATGGCTAAATCATGAGGTCTACCCCTTGGCTTTCAAGAAAGAGGAACTTTCCTTGTTTAAGAGCATGTATTTAAATGGGTGGGTTAAAAATGCATTTCACAACATCGAATTTGATTGGCGGTTACCACTTTACTAGGATTTATATATGTATTATTTATTATTAGTGTTTGAAAGCTTATGCATGGTATGAAACTATAAGTAAAAGTCAAGGTCAGAGATTCAAGATCTAAGGAGACAGGCTCCAGGGTATTGCATGTAAAAGTATATCAAGACCAAGTTTGGTAGGAAGCTCTACTGACTCTCCATTTGAGGGCGATGCTGACTTTGTTTTCAGGTGAAGATATCCAAGGCCTTGCCTAGTGTAAGCTACCGGTGTACCCTAACCCAGATCTGGGTGAACTTCAAGGCCCTCCCTGAAACAGAATCTACTGAACGAGCAGGCAATAGGCTGTGCTTTCTTTTGGCCGCCTGGGGTCCAGAAAACCTATGAAGTCCTACGAGGTTTGCAATGGCTGTCATCGTGCTCCACTTTGTTTACAATGGACCTTTAAAGTGGAGCCAATGCCTTATAAGTAATAGTAGGACAATGGAAAGCCAGATCTTATCTGAAATCAACCTTGATGTGACCTTACGCTTTATTTTCCCCGCAGGCTTCATCCCTGCAGAATGAAACTACAACATCTGAAAGAAGGAATGCTTGGCCATTAAGGCCATGTTTGAAACTTGGCACCAGTACCTGGAGAAACCAGGCATCCAGTCATGGCCTGAACCAATCCTCGCAACTGGGGGGACCTCTGGATGACCCATAACCTCTGGCAGCACCAGGGCTGCTGATCTCTTTCCCACCTATTGATTTCAGGACCCACTTGATCCTGCGTGCCCAAAACTGGTGAGCCGATGTATTGTACCCTAAGTTAAAAATTCTTACTCGTGTAAGTTGAACTCACCAGGTTGTGACACCCACAGATGTTTTCTGTAATCCACTCAGAGAAGAGCAACCACGTGACTACTACTTTCAGCCACAGGTCGTGGGTCTTAGAGCAGCCGGCCCGTTCTTCTTGGAGGTTTGCTTCTGTGCAGTGGGCTTCTTGCCTATGTGTCCTGGTCAGGGGCACTCACACTGAGGTCCAGGCCTGGACCGCAGAAGCTTTGTCCTCCAGCTTCTACCTGCTCAAGGTTCAACACAGTCTCAGCTGTGGGTCTTGGGACTTCTGATGGCCAGGTGTCAAGAAGACAGACGTGGAGGACCGAGGAGAATGTGCCTTGGCAGAATTGAGCCAGAAAAAGACTGAGGCCTCTCCCAACTTATATGGAACCCCTTGGTGACGGTGATTAATCATCTTCGGAGAATTTTATCACAGAGCTCTCTCCATATTACTAAAACAATGTTATCTTCATATTTACCAAAATGAACCACATTTCTCCATGACAAGAGACATTGCCTTTACCCCCAGGGGCAATCAGAAACCTACATTCTGCATGGATCCCTGACTAATGTAGAGCTACCAGTTTGAATCCACATCTAGTAAATGTGTCATTGTAGACGAAGATCACTTGGATCATGAAATTACACCCTGGAATAGCAGTGCCCGTGTATACTACCCACCATCAAAATAACTGAGTTTCCCCTATTCCCAGTTCCACATTCATCTATTACACCTCTTCCAGGCAATTCAGTCTTTTACAAGTAAAGTACGAACGTATCCCATGAAACATCTCAATCCTCAGTGAATTCAAATAATTTTTATTGAGGATCTATTATGTGCCCAGAACTGTATTAAATTCTGATTATACAGTGATGAATATGTTACAGTGCTTGCCCCTAAGAAGTTTACATTCTAATGGGGAAGTCAAACAATTCAACAGAATGATTAGAGCTACAGCAGTGGGGTGATGGCCACGGGAACGCCCTCATCTCTGATCTTTGACCACCCAGGAAGCTCCTAGTTGTCCAGGTTACTCAGATCATCTCCTAATAGGCGAAAGCAGCCCACAAGATTCAAGCCCATAAGCAGCTGTCCCCGGGGGAACCCCTGCAAGTGGTGATTGTATGGATTCTGGTTACTAAGGTATTATTTCTAAACCACCTGACTTTTAAACAAGTTAGGTGCTCACATACTAAGCGCCTTCCCCATTATGTCATCAAACTGGTAGCCCTCAGGTTGTAGCTGCTCGCAGGTGGAATCAAGCTGTGAATTTGGAAGACACGGCTTCTTCGAGTTTGGGTCCTGGCACGTATCATGACTGTGGGCAAATCGCTTAAGCTCTCTAGTCTTTGGTGTCTTTCTTTGCAAAATAAAATTGAAAGCGTTGTATACTATACCTACCTCACAGGGTGGTTGTGAGAAAATGTATGTGAAAGCACTTTGTAACTTTGTTATTTCTAATCACCCCATTTTCCATGGGCTCTTCCTCCTCCCTTCCAAATACAGTATTATCATTTACCAGAAGGAGGTAGTCTTGCCACCTTCACGCAAGTGAATGGTACAAAGAAGATGAAGTACGTGCCCTCCTAGATATCTGGCTTCAGTATAATAATTCTGATGCCTCACAAGATGACAAGGATATAATCCAGAGGACCAAAGCCACGACCCTATTGCCATATAGATATTCCACCATTAACACACCACTAGACCTGGACACCAGTCAGCCCTCTCGATGGAAGGCTTTCCCCAGGGCGATTGTAGAGACCCCCTCTTGGCCCCAGAGAACTAGCCAGACAGCAGTGATTCAGGGAGTCACCTGGGTTTTGGCTACCAAAGGAGTCACCAGCCACTCCAGTGGAGAGCATGCCTCCTAAGATAGAGTGAGAAGACTTGGTTATACGGAGACACTGACCCAGATAAGCAAAACACAAGCCACCCCTGACTGCGTGATTTATTACAGTTGGGCTGGCAAGAAAAAATTCTAGACATTCATTTATAGCAAAGATTTGGTAACACATTCCTTCTTCAAGCACACTTTATCCCTCAGGCCAACCTGGCTCTTATCTCTCTGATTTTGAGTTGTCTACTCCTTGTCTGTCTAACAGACCTGTGATAAGCTGTGTTCCTGGCTAACAAGTCTCATATCACACACACTCACACACACACACACACACACACACACACACGCAGAAGGAGGTATGTTTTCTATCCTACACACATGGCCAAGCCTTAGCCTAGCCTTCCAGTTCTGGTGACTCAAAATGGATTTTGGATTGGCTGATCTAATTTGAGTCCAGTCTCACTGGAACAGCCTATACCAGGTTGAAATACTGACTCTATTTTGGTCCTGAGTAGAAGTTTAAATGGAGTACCTATGGAGTCACTGATACTCAGCAATCCTCTAAGGAAAAAAAATGATTTTGTCTTTCTACATAGCTTCTATACCAGCTTCTCCAAAACTAAGAACATATTAGCATGTAACTCCAGGAATACCATAAAGTTTCTACAAAAGATCTCTTGAGTGAAGAGAATGATGATAATATACCAAAAGATCAGATAGGATTGGCGTCCCAGAAGCTCTAAAGTAAGACCTTAAGCCTGAGATAGAAAATTTCAACTATAACCCACTCCTCAGGCTCCCAGGGCAAGGAAAAAGGAATTTAGGAAAAATATTGATTGTGTCAGTTTCCAAAATATTTTTAAATGGGATGGAAAATAATTCACAGTCTCCTCCTAGCTATTTGTCAGAATAGCTGAATCTAATGTACCAAATCAGTGAACTGAGAAATTCACAAATCTTTTCTTAAGGCTATAACATTACAATTTCATTTTAAGACTTAAAAAAAATGGAAAACAATTAAAACAGTGTTTTGTAGTTTACAGTCCCCACTTGCCGTGGGAAGGGAGCCAGGGAGACTCAGAGTACCAGCCACCCAAGGTCAGAGGCACTGAGCCAAAGGACCCAGCAAAGAGCAGGCCCACGCCAGGAAGAAAAGCTGTTGCTGAAACGACAGCCCAAGCTTATGAAATAAGATGAACTTCAGCTCACGGTAACTGAGAAAGAAGAACAGACTGAGCCAACTCGGGAAAGAGATTAAGACGTTGGAACAGGTATCAGGACAAATACGACTGGGCAGGAAATGGAGTCACCTACAGCCACATGATGTTTGTCTTACAGTAGCCTTTCTTCTGAATCACAATATTACATCCGAGTTTCCTTTTCAGAAGTAAAGTCCTCAGTATCACTGAGGTCACTTACATAGCCAGCCCAAAATAGAAAACCCTTCCTCACCCACAGACATACCTTTTACGATCTTGGTTGACATAATTTTCTTTTTCAGAGGTTTTAAATTTTTTCATAAATCTTTGATGAATTATTTTATCAATAAAAATGTGTCAATAAATAATTTCCCGGGTTGAATTCTAATTCCTTCTTTGGTGATTAAAATTGGTAATAAAAATGAATTACTTTAATAGTTTGTCTGCCCTTGCCTGTCCAAGGCTATGTGAGAAAGAAAAGATATTCCCTCACAGATTACATGTAAGTGAGCTAGGAAGAGTTACAGCCAAACGCCAGGCAAGGGGAGCCAAGGGGATGTTTGGTGGTGACACACAGTGGGCATTCCAGTTTAACCTTCATCTGCAAATTGTACCTCTGTCAGAGGCAGTCAGTTCTCTCACTGCCACATCAGGATGCAGACACTGCCTAGTGAGACACAGACACATAGGGTAGAAAAGAAAAACGCAGGCAGCGTTTTGCAGAAAGAGGTATCTGAATGCAGAGACCAGCCACTCCCCATCGCTGGCAGGAATGCCAGGCTTTTCAGAAACTCACATTAGAAGTTCCAGCAGCAGATGGGACCCGGCCAGTAGACACAGTGGTGGGGCTCACGGGGAAGTTTCTGTAATTAAAGACTGAACTCTGAACACTTTCAAACAGACTAAGAACTCTCTCCTATTGGCAGCAAAGACTGATTTTTTAAACATTATCGCTCTTCCTCTATTTGGTAAGGCATGAATAGGTTTGGGAAATAAAGGTAGTCAGTGGATTACGGCCCCTGAGGCTAAGAATGAAGAAGGTAATCTGATGGTACCGAGAGAGATCACAAGCTCCCTAGCATGAGAGACTGGAAGTTACTACATAGGAGAATCGCTGTGTGTCCTCTCCAGTGTGGTGTATGTACAGTTACGCTGAAATTGACTGCCTAGTGAATTTGCAATTGGTTCTTATCTTTGTGTGAGCTCAGGTCTTCTTTGTTGAATCTTTTCATGGTGTTTATAAAGTTCAAAATTTGTAAAGAACTTTTCAAAGCTAACAGTTACCTGTTAGTGTCTGAACCAGATACCGATAGGTACTATCAGCGTTCTAGAATGACCAAGCCAAATAAGCAGCAGCTCTTTAATAAATAAAATTTATTTCAAACAAAATATATACAAATCACACCAGGAAGATGTAATACCATCTCTGTCACAGCCGCCCCTTGTGGGAGTATAATCCCAAATTTCTCATCTTTCCTACAAAGCTAAATTTCTGTAAGCTGAAAATCTGCATAGAGAATACTATCATTTTACTAGATCAAAATTTGGCAGCAACTAAACCATTCTTTGTAGGACTTAGTAAAGTTAGACTCTTTGAGGGCATTCTTTCCTTCAATTTATGTAGATCGAGTGCCATCCATCTTCCAGACACTGTGTTAAGCGATGGACCTCACATAGCAAAATCATGGAGTTCACACCCCAGGATCAGAAAAAGACATTAGACCAATAATCATACCAAACGAATGTGTAATTACTAACTGAGATTAATTCCCTGAAGGAAAGGAACAAGATACAATGAGAGGGTGTGACAAAGAAATCTGACCTGGTTTAGAAGGTTTAGAGGAAGAAGTAAAAAGCTTGTGCTAAAGTAAGAACAATGAGTAGACGTTTGGGGTAGAGAGGTGGGGAGGATAGAACATATCAGGCAGAGAGACCAGCAAGCTCTCACTCTTCAGTGAGAGAAAGCAAAGCTCCCTAAGAACTAAAAGCCAATGTGTCTGAAAGAACTGAAAAGAAGTCTAAGGGACTGGAGCCCTGAAAGCAAAGGTAAGAAGGTTGGGAGGAGAATCACAGAGGTGGGTAGAAACCAACCTATGCTTTTAGACGCCACACTAAGGAACCTGGTCTTCAGCCTAAGAGGATCCGGAAGCCCTTGCAGGTTTTAGCAAGAACCAAGTAATAAATTCGTTTGCCTTGTTGCGTTGTGTGGTACACATAGAGCGTGCTCAATATATATGATTGGATAAATTTGGGAAAGTTGTTTTCCTCACAAAGTATCCCAGAGAACTATTATTTTGTTTTCCTAGATCAAACTGATTATCAGAATTATAACTCAGAAACTTCCCCTTAAAGAGGCTTCCTGAGATTTATATTCAAGTGGTGGCAAGACTGTCATCATTACAGCCTCTTATCATGTGCATGGTGCATTCAGGGATACTGTCTCCAAAACAGATACAAAAATTATCCCAGTAACAGCCATACGGATGAAAATATTCTGGAAGCTTCCATGAGAGTAAATGAAGGGGTCATTACTATTTATATACTACTCTATAAGGGGCGGGAGCTCAATTTAGAATGAAAAGAGGTGATAAAAGAGCTTTCGAAACATGGAGATGCCCCTATTTGCGTGCAGACTAATAGCACAGGAGGTTGCTGTCTCTCCTTCATCAGCCCTTCCTTCATCCCTGCCTTCAGAGATAGCTGGTGCCTCCAGCAACTTCACTTCTGGAAACTAGGGCAGGAATTGGTCTTCTCCTTGGCTTTCCCTGCAGACTAAGGTATAGGCTTTCTCAATTCTGTTAAATCAGTTTTCACTTGTCCATCTGTTTCCATTTTGTAAAATTAGTTGACGTCTTTCCTTTTTTATTGTCTCTTTAGCTATTCTCTTTGTCCTGTGTTACACGTTTTGTGTCCTTTTTCTGTCATAATAATGATGTTTGAGGAGGGTATCTGTATGTTCAATCTGAGACAATTAACTAGAACTTTCTTATTGTTCTAATCTGCATTTCCTGGTTGAATATGTTTTTCATCTTTATAGACCATTTTTACTGCTCCTTCATGAATTACCTGCTCTTATCTTTTGGCTGTTTTTCCATCAGGAACTAGTCATTTTCTTATCAAGTTTAGTAATTCCTTTTTATATTATGCCTATTAACTCACTGTGTGTAAAATTTGTTGCAAATATTTTTTCCAATTTATCATTTACTTTTAACTTTTATGATTTGTGTACGTGAAAAATGTTTTCAGCTTTTATGTACTATAGTTTGTGGAACTCTTTTATTATTAAAAATCATTGTTAATTTAACATTTTAAATTATTTCTTTAATTATTGAATCTTCCAGTGATTTTATGCATAGAATGCTTACTTAGCCTGATATCAGTAAAACACTTACTTACATTACCTTCTAGATATGTTTAAAATTTCCCGTTTTTACACTTAACTTTTAATTCATCTGGAATTTATTCTGTCATGTAGGACAAGGAGACATTTAAGAAATTAACTGAGAAATATAGTATGTACACCAGCAAATACATAAAATATAGACATAAATTATGAATAATTTAACAAGTAATTTAAAAGCAAATACCCATCCTACCACAATGTGAATTCTTGTCTAAGGATCTACTTTTGGGAGAATCCAGACTAAACTAATTCATCCTGGAAATGGTCTAGGAAGCATAACCTCAGATGGATTTCTCTGGAATTGGATCACTCCCCGGCCAGATAGCAGCAAAGAGTGCATTGTTAGCGATAAGTGGGTTGCGGTGACCCCTGGCATGCGGTAGGGTTACTATTGCTAAGAGTCTCATCTGCGATGAGTTGGGATGCAGGAGGAAGAGGAGACACTGAGCTTGTGCAATATCTCTACCATTTGAGAGATACGGTGACAATGGTTGCCATAAAAGGCTGTAGATATGGCAGGTGAAGTACCATGGATACATCACTCAAAGAAAACGGTGGGCTCAAGTCAGCCAACCACCAACTCAGGACACAACGTAAAATCCGGAAAACCTCTACGACACCCACGTTTATTGCCAGTACAGGCTGAATATCAGGCCTGATTATAAGAGTAGCAGAATTGCAGAGAAGACTTACACAGCCCTGGCAAATTTACCATGCTAAACTCGAGGTCCTGAGAGAGAGGAAGTGAGAAACTGAGGATGAAATGGGGACATATGGATCCCCATGTTCTGCTGAACTATCTAGGCCTCCTCAGGTGACTCACTTTCTTTTATTCAAGAATAGCCAACTCCCCTTGCCTGGAGACCATTCAGAGACCTCACAAGAGTAAGAGGACTCACAAGATAATACTTGCCTTCATCAAGATTGGCCCCATTTTCTCATAGTTTGTAGGCATAAAACTAAGGTCAAGTCTCAGCGTGGCCCACCTGGGGAAGTACTGTTCTTATTTTGGAAGCAAAGGAACTATACACCAAAAGTTCTACAATACCTAGGGGAACTCCCATAACTCAGGATTTTATGGCCTAGAAGTCCAGATATTATGCTGGGATGGATTTCTTAAACTTGGAAGAAGCATTGACTTACAGTAAATAAGGTGGAAATGCCAGAACAGCTTTATCACAGTTTTTTTTGTTTTGTTTTGTTTAATGAAAGCTTCTTTATTTATTTATTTATTTTGGGCTGCGTTGGGTCTTCGTTTCTGTGCGAGGGCTTCCTCTAGCTGCGACGAGCGGGGCCCGCTCTTCATCGCGGTGCGCGGGCCTCTCACTGTCGCGGCCTCTCGTTGCGGAGCACGGGCTCCAGACGCGCAGGCTCAGTCGTTGTGGCTCACGGGCCTAGTTGCTCCGCGGCATGTGGGATCCTCCCAGACCAGGGCTCGAACCCGTGTCCCCTGCATCGGCAGGCAGATTCTCAACCACTGCGCCACCAGGGAAGCCCCTATCACAGTTTTAAGAACGGGAGAAAAAGCTTAGAGAGAGAGAGGATCCCCTTGAATGGATTTAATGCTTAAGACCAGAGAATTCATTAATTGACTATGTTTCCCGGGAAAGCCAAGAAGAAAGTCTCTTCACTAAATCAAAAAGGAAAGTGCTAATGCGGGAATAATGCATTGTTGAGAAAATGCTGTGAATCTGTCCTTTTCTAGCTGGGGTGTAGCCTCAGGAATGCTGCCATAGAATGAGCTCATCAGTGTCAACGAAATGAGAGGATTCTGGAATAGTAGAGACCAGGTGTTGCTACTTAACTGTCAAAGTCAAGGTGGATGTAACTACTACACGGGGAAGCAAAGCCAGAATGGAAATCGGGGATCCGGACCCCCAGGGATCTGTGGCAATAGCTAATAGACCAGAGCGTTGCCAGGGACACAATAGGTGGATAGTTTTGTAGATGAATAATGGTCCTTCCAAAGAGGTCCACATCCTCATTTCCTGGAACCTGTGAATATATTACCTTACATGGCAAAAGGGACTTGCAATGTGATTAAATTAAGAATCTTGGGATGGGGAGATTATGCTGGATTATCTGGGTGTGCCCAGAATAATAACAAGGGTCTTCGTAAGGTAAAGGAGGCAGGAGGCAGAATCCAATAAGGGGAAGTGACAACAGAAGCAGAGGTCAGAGGGAGAGAGGTTTGAAGACGCTATGATGCCGGCTTTGAAGACGGCGAAAAAGCCCGTGAGCTAAGATGGGCAGGCAGCTTCTAGAAACTGAAAAGGCAAGGAAATGGGTTCTCCCCGAGAGGCTTGAGGAAGAGTATGGCTCTACTGACACCTTGACTTGGGCCCAGCAGAACTGATTTCAAACATTTAACTTCCAGAACTCTAAAGTAATGCGTTTGTATGGTTTCAAACCACTATGTTTGTAGTAATTTGTTGTGAGGGTTAGTTGTATTTCTCGATCTGGCTAGGCTATCATACCCAGTTATTCAATCAAACACTAATCTAGGTGCTGTTGTGAAGGTATTTTGTTAACATCTACAGTCAGTTTATAATTCTTCAAGTGAACGATTTTGCCCTCAATAATGCAGGTGGCCTCATCCAATTTACTGGAGGCCTGAAGAACAAAAATGGAGGTTTTCCAGAGAAGAAGAGATTCTGCCTCAAGCCCACAGCATGAACTCCCGCCTGAGTTTCCAGCCTGCTGGCTTGCTCTACAGATTTCAGTCTTGTCATCCTCCACAAACTCATAAGCCAAATTCCTTAACATTCGTAAATTTATATAGAATCTCCTATTGATTCTGTTTCCCTGGATAACTCTGGCCACAACATTTGTTGTATTAACAATAGGAAATGAACGTAGGTGGCTAACAGTGGTATTGCTTGATCTGTATAACAAAAAAGACCAAAAGTAGGTAGGTCAAAGATTGATGCCAGACATGAAAATTAAAAAAAATCACTAATCTTTTCCTAGTTTCTACACTTGAGCAAGTTTGAGCCAATCAATGGAAAGGAATACCAGTTCTTCCCTGAAGTACCCTCCAGTTCTTTTGAAAACGGACCTAAACTAGGAAATAGGTCCTTTTGAAATGGACCTAAACCCGGGAAATACAATGTAATATACCAAAGAAAGAAAAATGCACAGAACATTAAAGGTTTTGTTGAACAAAACATGTGAGCTGACACTGGTACCAGAAGAACCAAAATCCTATCATAGATCTTCCTTACAGTGGGGGCATTTCAAAGCTAGGTGGGTAAATAGAAGCTGTCCAAGTTAACCTGAAAGGGGTCCAATGGGTACAAAGACTATGGTCATTTCTCCACTTCCTAAGCACAGGTTAGATGGATATTTTTAGCAACTGTTATAAACTGTTACATTTGCTCCCTAAACCTTGGATTAAAGCCCACAGTGGCAGAAGAGGCCAAATGAAAGCTTCTGAAAGTACACTCCCTCCAAGATAGTAAATCAGAAAAACGCCGCACGCTGGGTGGAACTACGGAGATTTAGGATCGCTCTCAAAAGTGTGCACCACCAGATGGTAGAGGAGTGGTCTCCATCATGTCCCTATTTAATTTGCCACTCCAACACCTGCAAAAATCAGATGGATCACAGCAGACGACAGTAGACCACTGTGAACCTAACCAAGTGGGAGCCCCAATCTCAGCTGCCAAGCAACTGTTGCACTTATTATGCAGCTATTGATCTGGAGGATTCACCAGGAAGGATGATAAGAAGCGGTTCACATTCACTTAGCATGAATCACAGTACATTCATAATCTTGACCCAATGTCATGTTAACGTTCTTGTGATAAACGGAGCTTGTTTACCTGGAACTTCTGCAGAACCCCATAGTGGTCCATTCTACTGATGACATCACGTTAATTGGAGCTGGGAAGCAGAAAGTAGCTTTGTAAGAAAGGCCCCTGTGAGGCATATTATAAAGATGCAGGATCCTGCCAAATTGAGGATGTTTTTAGAATTTCAGAAGTTTGTGACATGCTAAGACATGCCCAAAGAAACCGGCAAGGTATTACTCCTCATACATTTTATCACTAAGAAAAGCATAATGCCTCGTAGTCTTTTTTTGGATTTTGGAGAAAGAACATGCCACATTTAGAAATACAGCTCTGACTTATTTATCAGTTGGCAGCTGACTCAGAAGCATGTAGTTTTGAGTGGGGCTTTGCAACAGAGTTAAGCTGTGGAACAAGCATCCTTGTCCCTAAGATCATGTGATTCAGCAGATCCTGTGGTGCTAGAGGTATTTGTGGAATATTAGGTTGCCACTTAGAGTCTTTTGCAAGCCCCAGTAGAAAAGTCACAACACAGACCTCTAAGGGCTTGGAACAAGGCTATGCCATCTGAAGCAGAGACCTAGTCACCATTCCAAACAGATCCTGGATGCTACTGGCTGAACTCCTAACCAAGGGGTATTAAGTGACTGTGCAGCTGGGGCTGCTCACCTTGATCTGGATATCACATTAATCACAAGTTTGGTGGGGGAAGGGGGGAGGGGGAAAGGGGAGGGCATAGTAGCCATCCATCATATTGTGGAAATAGTACATTCTGGATCAGACCCAAGTAAGTTCAGGAGAGCATAAGTAAGTTATATGAACAGGTGTCCCAGCCCCTTACATTACTCCGTTACGTCAATGTCTCATCTTTAGTGAGCTAACAGAAAAGGAACAGGTAACAGAGAAGGAAGAACTGAAGCCTGGTTCACGGATAGGGTGACTTGATATTTCTGCAAGCTGAAAATAGTCTGCTGTTGCACTACAGCTCGTCTCAGAGAATCCCTGAAAGACGGTGTTGAGGGGAAGTCCTGCATGGCTCACTTTACCATCAGGTGTCAATGAAGAAAGGAATGGCCTAAGGTAAGTATACACCCAGATTCCCGGGCAGTGGCTTGTGAATCAGGGACTTGTAGCGACTAAGAATGGAAGAGTGGAAACAAGGAGATATGAGGAGGAATCATGTAGATGGACCTTCGGGGGTGAACACAAAATGTGCAGATCTTTGTGCCCTGTACCAGTGCCACCAGAGTCCAACTACCACAGGGGAAGCATGGGACAACCAGGTGATATAAATGACTCATCCACTGGAAGCCATCCAGCTTCCTTTTTCAACTGCCCCGATGCTGAACAGAATAGCCTCACTGGCAGGGACAGGGGGTGACAGAGGGGAGATCAACATTAAATAAATAGTTACACAAAGTGTTGTTGGGTAATGATTTTCAATACTAAAGGAAACAAATATAAGGTACCATAAAAGTGTAAAAGAGGGAACCAACCTTAATCTGGGAGATCAGAAAATGCTTCCTTAGAATGTAAGATCTAAAAGTCGAACAGGAGGTAGCTAGACAAAGAGGAGCCAGGCAAGAAAGGAAAAGTATAATAGACAGCTGTGTGAAGGCCCTGAGATGGGAAGATGTTGGATACATAGAGCAAAGAAAAGAAGACCAATTGGCTAAAACACCATAGGAGAGTAGGAGAGGAGGAGAGAGGCAAGGCAGAAGAGATATTGAGGGCCCAGTAAAGCAGGGCTCTTCAGTCCATGGTCAAAGATCCTTTGTTGCTATTGCTGTTCTTGACATTGTTGTTATAGTAGCTCTTCATCCTTCTCTCTTTCTTTAGCTACCCCCTATTCAACTTTCAGGTCTTACTTCTTTAGGAAACATTCCCTGATTCCCCAGATTACTGCTGGTTGTTAATGTTTGTGTTTATTTTAAGAGCAATGGAAACCATGAAAAAGGACCTGGTGATAGATAAGAATTTGGTAACGACTGGCATATAGATGATATATGTGGAGTAAGGAAATGAAAGCATGATCCCAAACCAACTAGAGGGAAAAATTTCCTTAAGAGAAATTAAGAAGGAACAACCTGAGAAGTAGGGAGAAATAAGGGAGAAGAATATAGTGTCCTCAACTCAAGGGAAAAGAAAATTTTGCAAAGAGTGTTTCTAACTATGTTAAAATCGAAAAGGAGATCAATTAAAGTATGGTCAAGGGACAAATATATCCATTTGATTCAGCAACAGGAGAATCTACACCAACAGAAATTGGCAAATGCCAAAATCAAGGCTTAATTTATTGTTTTCTTGATTGTCTAGACTTAAAGTGATAGAGAAAATGTTAATAATGCAGATTAAACTTAAAACTTTGTCAATGTCTGCAGCCATTGCACTGTGAATAACAAATAATTAGGAATAAAAAAAATGAGCACATATTCTTCCTGTATTTGAAAATCATTATCCTAGTCAGCAAAAATCATTATCCTAGTCAGCAAATTGCTCACGTCATTAACTCTCAAGTGAATTCCAATACACATCCTCATCGTTTCACTTTCATCTTATTCATTAACAGTAAATGAAAATATCAATCAGCATCTATGTAGGAACTATATTTTTTCATCAGTGAAACCATTAGTTAGTTATAGATACAAGAATGACAAAAATCAATGAAAGTATTCTGTGAGAATCAATGGCTACAGGAAATTTACAATAAAATATCAACTATTACTGTTTATAAATTGTGTGCCACACATGCTTCATGTCAATAAAATTTTTAATAAACTTATATAAGTATACATGCATGTTTTTTTTCAGAGAGCCAATTGTCATATATTTACCAGCATACCACTATCCCTAACCATCACCAATAAGCATTAGAGAAATGCTCAGAACATAGCTATATAAATTAAAACAAATTCACAAATGTGACTTTGAAATAAAGAGATATCACAAAAATGAAAAGAAAGGAAAGTTAATGCAAATTAGCTGCCAGAATGTGGTTTCTGTGGAGAGTCTAGATAGTTGACTTGCAAATTTTGGAACAAATGCCATTAGAAATAGCTTCAGAAACAGAAAGTCTGACTTTTCACTCATGATTTGCTAAATTGGTTCAGCTACTTTAACCTTCACATACAACTTTTAGAACCTCTGCTACATTTATCTCACATTACTGAAAATGTCTCTTCCCTTCTTAGTTAAATAAAGAGGAATTAAAGTTTGCAAAGGAAACAGGGAAATTAACATGAAACAAAGGAATATGGCGGTAGTTTTAACGTACTGTCCACAATTCATACTTCCAGGCCTAATTGCGCTGTCATTAGGTGTGGTCTTGACTTAGTAACTCACCTCTAATAACTAGAATACGGTAGAAATGACAGAATGTGTCTTCTGAACGTAGGTCTAAAAGATAGTACAGCTTTCATCTTTCTCTCTTGAACCATTCCCTCTCGATAAGCAAGGTGCCCATATGCCATAGGACACGTGAACAGCCGTATGGAAAGATCCACAGGGCAAAAAACTTAGGCCTCCTGCCAACAGCCAGCGCTAACTCTCCAGCCTTGTGAATAAACCACCTGGGAAGTGGTTCCTCCAGTCCCAGTCAAGCCTTCAGATGCTAAAACCTGAGCTGACCTCTCGACTAAAACCTCTTGAGAAACCTTGAGCTAGAGCCACCCAAGTAAGCAGCCCCAGAATCTCCTACCCACAGAAATTGTGATGTAATGAATGTTTGTTGTTTAAACCACGAAGCTTGGGGGGAGGGATTTATTATGCAGCAATAGATAACTGATGCAGATACTATGGTCAAGGAACCTTAGGCAAATTTAGGAACTGTAACGAATGCAAATTTGAACTTCTCTAACAAGCCATTAGTGTAGTAGCAGACCCAAAGACACCTTGCTTTCACCTCCTTGCTGAAGGATAAATGGTGGTTCCAGAGATGACAAGAGAAGAATTCTTAGAGAAGGAAGCATTTGGTCTAGACTTTGAAACTTAGGTTACATTTTAGTAAGTAGGACTGGATAACAGGTGTCTGGATTAGCGTATTTGTGGTGACAGAAATTACAAGTTCTGAGAACTATAAAATAGCTGAATAAAGCACAGGAAAACTTCTAGAAAAATAGTTCTCAAGGTGAGACATCTCTTGGGGTGCTTGTTTGAAATACAAGTCCTGGGTCCCTTTCACAAAATTGATTTGGTAGATTTAGCAGGGGCCCAGGAATCTGTCTATTTAACGAATATCCCAAGTGATTCGTATGCACATAGATGATCCCTGAAATACAATGTGAGAAACTGTGCAAAAGGAATAATGAAATCTCAGGCTAGAAACATAGGTTAGGACCAGATAACTGGGATTTAAATGCTGAACTATGTGGTTGATATATGATACAGTGAGATGCCACTGAATTTTTAACAAGTTTTTATTATGAAAATTTTCATGTGCATGTAGAGCTAATGGTCATCACCCATATCTAGCGATTATCAAGATTTTTGTACATTTGCTTCATTTTTCCTTTTTCATAGTGTTGATCTTGCTAATAAAGTATTTCAAAGCAAATCATAAACATGTTATTTCACCCCTATATCTGTCTAAATGTGACTCTGAAGGTATGGACAGCTTTTTAGATAACCACATTGCCTTTATCATACCTAGAAAAAATTAACAATAACTCATTGATATCACCCAATACTGAATTTATATTCACATTTCATCAACTGCCTTTAAAAAACAATCCTTTTACTATCAAATCCAAATCCAAACAAGGTCCACACATATAGCTTTTGGTGCTATATCTTGAGACTATCTTAATCAAGAGCAATCCTTCCTCACCTCCCTCCTTTTTTCTTCATGTCACAGACTTGATGAAAATGAACATTTGTTCTATAGAATGTTACATGATGTGGGTTTGTCTTTTTGCATTCTCGTGATGCCATTTAATTTAATATGGTATCCCCCATATTTTAAATTCAGATCCATTTTCTTCTTTTTTTAAAGAATACTTCATGAGTCTGAGTACTTCATAATGCATGAAAAATCAGGAAGCACATAATATCAGTGTCTTCTACTCTAAATGATGTGAAGATTGATGAATGGGTTCCAGTGGTGACAAACTGATCCTTCCGTGGTCAAATTCCCCCAACAAACTTTGATCTAATTGTTTCATTCATTGTTAATGATTGCTTAAATAAAAATTTTCATTAGGGGTTGCAAAATGTTGATTTGTCTTTCATTTCTTCTATCCTTATTAGATGGGATTATTCTGAAAAGAAATTTTCCTGATGAGCTAAGGCAAGACCATCTGATTATTCTGAAATACCATTCACATAGGAAAGATAGGACAATTGCTTAATTCTTTCTCATAATTGCCAGCTGTTAAGGTAAGACTACAAACAATGGTGAAAACAAAACTTTCGGGGGTTCTTTGGGTTTGTTTGGTTGGCTGGTTGATTTTTTTTTTTTTTTAATGTTTGTAACCTGATCAGAACACTGCTTAGGATAATTCATCATGACTTTGACATTTTTATTTTAAATAACCTGTAGAAGAATGCATTTCAAGTTAATATTCAATTTTTAGCGCCTCTTTTTAAAAATATTTATTTATTTATTTGGCTGTATCAGGTCTCAGTTGCGGTGAGCAGGCTCTTTGTTACGGCACACGGCCGTCTCTCTAGTTGTAGGGCGTGGGCTCCAGAGCGTGCAGGCTCAGTAGTTGCGGCGCACAGGCTTTAGAACCCACGGGCTTAGCTGCCCCGCAGCAAGTGGGATCTTAGTTCCCTGACCAGGGCTCGAACCCGCAGCATTGGAAGGCGGATTCGTAACCACTGGAACACTAGGGAAGTCCCTCTGGCACCTATTGAGAAATATTTTTTGACTTCTTATGAATTGAATAGTCATTAAAACCTGAGAATTCATAAACCCATTGGATACATACTCTACTGCGGCTGGGCAGAGCAACATTTAACTTAAAGTTTCAGCAATAACAACAGCCTCAACGCTTGTATAATGCTTGGCTAGACATGAATTGGTAACTCTAGACATGTAAAGAACAAACTATATATGCCTATTTGGTTTGTTTACTTTTTATTTGAGACAATCTCAAACTTACAGAAAAGTTGCAAGCACCACACAAGGAAAGTTTTTACTATACTGTTTGAGAATAAGCTGAATATTTTTAGTGAGTATTGCCTAAAAAGGAGAACATTCTCTTTTCTTACACGACCACAATAAAGCCATCAAAGTCAGGAAATTAACATTGCTACCATCCCTAGAATTAGCCTGTTTTTTCAGGAGCCCTGCATCTTTTTAGTGGGTAATTTATTTGGAAACTAAAATCTGAGAGCTAGATATGCTCATTGCTGAACCCAAGCCCTGAGAAGGAAAAGAGCTAGGGAATAGATGTAGGAATGCACACCCACTCCACATTTATAATCTATGTTTATTCCTATATCGTCTGTTTTACATATTGAAAACCATAAATTCATATCAAAATCTCCAATTCAACAATACAGTTTTGTCCATTTCCATATTTGTAACTCCCTCCTCTGACAGTGAGAAACCTTACTCCTATTTTCCTCAAATGCTTATTTTTTTCATTAGTCCTTCTGTACGTAACTAACCCAGCTCTCCACACACAGAGAAGCCCTTCGCCTTCTGCTTAAACTGCCATACCCTATACACAGGGGCTCCTGCCACCACCCAGCCCCTACAAGCACATTACCTAGTGTTTGACATCCGTGACAGGAAGCCTCTGCAGAGACACCCTCTTCATGCTACCCAGGCTCCAATCCCATGCACTGGGCCCCGTGTTCCACCCCCAGCTCAGATGCCTAGCTTCCTCTGTCCACCAGATGGAAGAGAAGGAAAGAAAAGAGAGGGTGAAGAACAAGAGCTTCCTGTTTATTCTCAGGCCAAAAGAAATGTATTTCACCATGAACAACACACACACACACACACACACACACACACACACACACACACACAC
>NC_041220.1:14422764-14452227 GCF_002837175.3 Physeter macrocephalus
GATATATATATATATATATATATATATATATATATATATATATATATATATATATATATAGTCTATCTAAAACTAAATCCAGTCTAGTCCCAGGGATTCTTTTGCCCAAGGAGTTCTAAATGGCAGGTTAGATCAAGTCCCTGCGAATATTAGCAAGAACAACTTTCAGTCGTTTCTGGGCACTGCAAAACCAGGTTCCACGGAGCTCTCTCTGCTGGCGTTTCTTTATCTTTCCCAGAGGACGAAACTCCTTTAGGGACGGCGGCCACCGCTAAAGCAGAAAGCAGCACTAGCACCAGCTGGTAGCGTTCCACTGCCGCGCCGCAGGTAAGGTGCAGGAGAGCGCCCCGAGGCGGAGCGGGGTTGGGCGCCAGCAGGTGCGTGCCCGGGGCCAGGGCGTTTCTGATTGGCTTTTCGCTGTGACTCCCCCCAGCTCCCCGCCCTCCCCTGCAGGCGCGGGGGGAGGGTGGTGCTCCCTCGGGAGACCGCGTCCCAGCTTCGCCCAGGACCTCCCGGGGTTTCGGCGCTCCGGCCCGTGGCCATGGCGGGGGGCGGGGGGGGGGTGGTGACGGCGGGGAGAGCACACCCTAACTGAACAGATCTGGGGTGGAGGGAGTTAGGCTGTGGTTTCTCAGCGTTTGCCGGAGAAGCCTCGCGCCGTATTAAACCTGGGGCTCCTGAGTCAGAAGGGTAGGTAACTCCGGACTTCTGTACCTTGAGAGTGTTCAGTCAGAATTGCCCAGAACGCAGGTGCCTTTCATTTTTCTTTGGGCACCCTCCCCTTGCTCCGCATTTAGTACGGAGTCTTACCGTGGTTGCTGAAACTGCAAAATATCCCTGCCCTGAAACTACTCAGCGGAGAGTTTTCTGCAGATTACCATCCTAGCTGGCCGCAGGGTGCTGGGAAAAGGGGACGGAGGGGATTCGGGGGCGAGGGAGTCTGGAATTTGGTACATTCTATAACTGTACCAGAGCTTTACTTTGCATCAAGAAAAGGACTACATAAAGTCGGTCTAGAGCGAGAGATGAAAAATGAGAAACGTATTCGGAGACAGCATTTTTCTTTTAAATTCTAACATTGATTTTAAATGGTGGACGTCATTTAGCAATTATATATCTATGAACACGTAGATCATGAAAGATTTTTATATACATACATGTATTCTATGCATGCATATACAAGTATACGTAATGTCATATTACATATGAGAGATTTTAAATGTGCGGGCACAAACGGTGAGAGCTGCGATCCCAGCTTGAAGACGGCAAAGGGCAGGCGCGCTTCAATCCTCTCCCCGAGGGCCCTCCTCGCGCCAGGTGCGTCCAGCCTCGCCCGGAGCCGCTCGCCCGCCGGCGGCCGCGCACTTCTGACCCGAATCGACTCGGCCTCCGGCCAAGAGTCCGCTCCGCATCCGCTCCCGCACTCCAGCCACTGGCGGGGGTCATACAACACCGGAGTCAAATTACAACCCGCAATTAACATATGAATTTACGAACGAAAAAGAAAGGAGCAGGGAAGGGAAAGAAAAAAAAAAAAAACAAAAAACCCTAGAGCGGGCGCCCGAGCGCTCGGTTAGCAGGAACTTTTCCCCGGGTGTAAAAACTCTTTGATTGGCTGCTCGCACGCGCCTGCCCGCGCCCTCCATTGGCTGCGCAGACACGCGACCGGCGCGAGGAGGGGGCTGGGAGAGGAGCGGGGGGAGACACACTGGCGCGTGCCGCTTTTTAAAGGGGCGCAGCGCCTTCAGCAACCGGAGAAGCTTCGTTGCACGCGACCTGGTGTGTGATCTCCGAGTGGGTGGGGGAGGGTCGAGGAGGAAAAAAAAAAATAAGACATTGCAGTAGAGACCCGGGAAGGGTTTTTTTTTGTTGAGCTTGTTTGCCAGCGGCTCCTCCGACCCTGCGCCTCCGAGCTTCTGCAGTGCAATGTCCCGCCTGCTGCATGCACAAGAGTGGGCTGAAGTGAAGGAGCTGGGGGACCACCACCGCCATCCCCAGCCGCACCACCTCCCGCAGCCGCCGCCATCACAGCCACCTGCGACCCTGCAGACGAGAGAGCATCCGGTCTGTCCGGCCGAGCTGTCCCTCCTGGACAGCACCGACCCACGCGCCTGGCTGGCTCCCACTTTGCAGGGCATCTGCACGGCACGCGCCGCCCAGTACTTGCTCCATTCCCCAGAGCTGGGTGTCTCCGAGGCCGCGGCGCCCCGGGACGAGGCGGACGGCCGGGGAGAGCTGGTGAGAAGGAGCGGCGGCAGTGGCAACAGCAAGAGCCCGGGGCCGGTGAAAGTGCGGGAACAGCTGTGCAAGCTGAAAGGCGGGGTGGTGGTAGACGAGCTGGGCTGCAGCCGCCAGCGCGCCCCTTCCAGCAAGCAGGTGAACGGGGTGCAGAAGCAAAGGAGGCTGGCGGCCAACGCCAGGGAGCGACGCAGGATGCACGGGTTGAACCACGCCTTCGACCAGCTTCGCAACGTTATCCCGTCCTTCAACAACGACAAGAAGCTGTCCAAGTACGAGACCCTGCAGATGGCCCAGATCTACATTAACGCCTTGTCCGAGCTGCTGCAAACGCCCAGCGGCGGGGACCAGCCGCCGCCGCCGCCAGCGTCGTGCAAGAGCGGACACCACCAACTTCGCGCCGCCGTCCCCTACGAAGCAGGCGCGGGCACCGCGACCGCGGCGGGGACCCCGCCAGCCTCGGGAGGCGGGCAGCGGCCGACCCCGCCCGGAAGCTGCCGGACTCGCTTTTCGGCCCCGGCCTCCGCCGGAGGATACTCGATGCAGCTGGAAGCTCTGCACTTCTCGACTTTCGAGGACAGCGCCCTGACGGCGATGATGGCGCAAAAGAACTTGTCGCCTTCGCTGCCGGGGGCCATCCTGCAGCCAGTGCAGGAAGAAAGTAGCAAAACTTCGCCGCGGTCCCACAGAAGCGACGGAGAGTTTTCCCCCCATTCCCATTACAGTGACTCGGATGAGGCAAGTTAGGAAGGTGACAGAAACCCGGAAAACTTGAGACAGAAACAAAATCACCCTTTCCCAGGGCGCGGAAAGCCCCGCGGGTAAAGATCCCCGCACCCTTTTAAATTTTGCTAAGCGATGGTCGTTGTTTAGCAACGGCTTGGCTTCGGATGGCAGCTACATTTGATGGTTTGCAAAAGCCGCCGCTGTTCCAAACTCCCTATGGTCCATATTGTTCGGTGAAAGCTTGCTGTTAAAGTCGGGTTCCGCTCCCCCTGTAGAGAGATAAGGTATAATTATATGTACTCATACATAGCATCATTATTCTAGTTCCCTGCTGCCAATACGCTGCTAAAACGTCGCATCTTCTTCTCTGTCGCTGGTTTGTGTTTGATTTATTTTATACCCTGAGGCATCCATCCCTGTGTGTTGCGCGCACTCACGTGTGGGAGAGTGAGTATTCCGAGGTTGTCTCCCAAAATGCATTATGAAACGCAAAGTTAATGCTTCCAAAGTGGATAACTTTTGACTATGGAATTGTCAGAAAGCAAGGAACTTTGAGGTTTCTATATCGTATAAACATACCCAGTATGTATATCGGACCGCGAGAACCTTGGCGTCTTTTAGGAAACTTGGCGCACGCACTTTATCAGCCGCTACTGCTGCGGCTCTGGGACAAACTCAACTGCCAATTGCAGACCAGTTTTGTTTCTGTTTTTTAAACACGGCCACTTATCCTTAAGCTCTTTGCAAATGTTTGTTTTTAAAAATTAAATAAAAAACCCCACATCTAGTAGTGTCAAAAGCATTTGGTCAATTTTATTCTGCTTTGTTAATATTAGAAAACTTATTTATTATTGAGTGTTTGCTACCATTTCTACTTATCTTGATTCGTTTTTTTTTTTTTACGTTTTCTACTCGAGATCATTTTATTTTAATTTAGCAAAGCCAACTGCCATTGTTTTATGTATTCCTTTTGCAAATGATAAAAATAAACGTGAAAATAACTTCTATTTGTCACTTATTTCATTCTAATATAAGCATTAAAAACAGTTTAAAATGACCTTGAAGATTTGGATTGTCTTCTATTAAATGCAAATGTGTGTGACCCAAGAGTTTTGAAGAAAAATTCCGTTACAGACCTTGTGCCTTCACATAGTACCAGAAATCCTATATAGAGAAGTGTTTAAGTCAATAATTAAATTGTGAGGTAAAACCTTTCCCAAACTTGCAGGACAGTTGTGCCTCGAGAATCTCTCCAGGATCTTTCCATGCTTCCTTATTCCATTCCCAACCATTTCTGCAAGAAATTGAGATCTCTTAGGATCTAGCCAGGGGTAGTGAACTTTGCCAGGATTAGCTAGCTATTCCACTTCATAAAAACTTTAGCCAGGCTGAAAGCTTTTCTTGTAGTTCAAATACACAACACAAGCTTTCTCTACGTTCCTCCCCCTGTCTCTCACTTTCTCTCCTCTTTCTGGGGGGAGTGAGAGAGGCAGGGAGAGGAAAAGAGAACAATGGAAAAGAACTTGAGGGGAAAGGGGTATGGGGGCTCATTGATTCCATGAGCAGTTGTCCTAGGAAATCATTGAGCTACACTCATTTTTTTTCTTTCCAAACAATTCCGCTTCTTCCAATGAAGATGATGTTTGCTTTAATTTTGTCCTTCTGACTTAACGCCTATGTAGAAAACATTTAACTATATTTTTGAGTCGGTCACAGAAACTAACGGTGATTTTGAAAAAGGTTGAAAAAGCCAATACAGCGCGTGTATGGAGAGATCAGAAAGCAGACCTTTTAAAATGTGTTTGGCAAACGTGAGAGTAAAACTATTTGTTAAACTAAAGATTGGGCGAATTTCCACTGGCTAAACTTCGCTGGATTTGAGAGGTTGATTTTAAGCTAAATCCTTTGTATTTTGTGTCTACATTGAGATAACAGATAGCGAGAACAGGGAAGCGGGCTGGGGGGAGGGCGCAGCGAGAGAAGGTTCGTTTAATTCCTCCTGCGTCCTCTTCTCCCCGCCAGCACCTTGAAAAAAAGGAGAGCGCCACAAACTGGGTTTGCGGAAAAAGTAATGGGTGAGGGAGTACAGTTCTGGTCTTGAGCAGGGAACCGAGGAAGAAGGGATCCATGGCTTTCACCTGAAGCCGAGGACCAAGGGAAGCCAGAGCCTCCGCCAGCACTCTGCGAGAGGTGAGCGGCGGCTCGTGACGCTTTCCAGGGGCAGAAACAATGCACCTGTCCCTTAGATAACCTTTTGCACCCAATGAGTTTGCCGTGCTCTCGATAAACATCAGGAATCTTCGGGCTGCTGAATAAGTCAAGCGATTGCTTCTAACACATTTCCATTTCGCTCTCAATAAGCAGACTCAACAGGCATGGACATACAGCAACCTTGCAGAATGTGCACACACAGTTTTTTTTAAAAATAGTTATTTGGCTTGGTTTGTTTGCGTGCATGTGTGGAGAGAGAGAGAGAAGAGGACCGAGAATGCTTTTACTTGTTACGAATGAGTAGGGGAAGGACGGGACTAAGAAAAATAAAGCTGCGATATATTTTATCAAGGAAAACAATCTAAATTTCATTTTCCAAAACAGTTTATGCTCCTTTTTGTGTTAACCAGAGTTAAAAGCCTCTTACAAGTTATTACTTTTCTTTTCATGGGCTCGTAGAAATTTCAAAACTCTTCCTTCCCATCTTTTATAAAAGAAGAAAGGACTCCCCCTGACTTGAACCAAAATTACACAGTTAGAAAATGTCAATATCCAGAACTGGAGCTTACTACTCCCACCCACTAGGTCAATGTGCCCACAAAATTTTCTCTAAGAAAATCGATAGCTAGGAACTACAGCTATGTAAATGTTCAGGGGTCTTTTTTTCCCCCTTGCACCACAATGATAGATATTTATACTTTTAAATGTTAGTGGCATTATATATGAATTGGAGAAAATGCCAGCTTCATTCAATGGAGTCATTTTCCATTTCTTCTGAAGAGAAGAACAGCCATACAGAATATCAGATTGGAAATTCCATATCACACTGACTGAAAAATGAGGATGAATTCTTCTGACCCATCAAGATATGCAGAAAAAAGCCAAATTTACTTTCTGATAAATTAAGTGTTCAAAGGTCAAATGAGGACTTTCACCTCTTTTCTTTTCTTTCCTTCTTTCTACTACTTTCTTTCTTTTAACACTGGCATTTCTTTGAAAGAGATGTCCAATCACATTTCCATTTTAAGGTTCTGCTGTGGACTTTGCATAACAAACGTTTGGCGGCTCTGCTCTCTTACACTCCATTAACAAGCTGTAACGTATAGCTGCAGGTTGCTATAATCTCATTAATATTTTGGAAACTTGAATATTGAGTATTTCTGAGCGCTCATTCCCCATATGCCAGAGCACTCCTGCCATGCTGACTGGTTCCTTTCTCTCCATTATTAGCAATTAGCTTCTACCTTCCAAACTCAGATCCAAGTATCCAAGATACTAGCAAAGGAATCAACTATGTGTGCAAGTTAAGCATGCTTAATATCACCCAAACAAACAAAGAGGCAGCATTTCTTAAAGTGATGAAGATAGATAAATCGGGTTAGTCTTTTGCCAGGCTGCTGGTGCTTTCTAGAGTTTTATATACGTTAAACAGCTTGCTTTATATTCTGTCTTCCACCCCACCCCCACTTTTATTTGTGGAGGATTTGGGCTCACCACACTTTTTGAAACGTATTTGATTTCACAGAAAACTGAAGGAAGTTTCTTTTTGGCAACTGTCAAGTTTAAACACTTCTCCATGGTACCTCGTTCACTGGGGGTCCAGCTTGACCAGAAAAAAAAAGGCGGGTGGTTAATTTCCTTAATCTTAACCAAGGCAGGACCAAGGCTTTCATTAGGCCTTTCTATTGATTTTAGAGATTTAAACCTGAGCCGAGTAAGCAGTCTTTCATTAAAAGGATATCTTGTAATTACTTCTCCCCTCTGCTCATTTAAAAGTTCAAGAAAGAGATGATCAACTTCCTCTTGGCAGTTCCAGAGGCCAGTTAGGGTTGGAAACGAAAAGTAGCAGACCCATCTGGCAACTGCACTCTAGACCTGTCAACTGCACTCTGGAAAACGCAGCAAGTCCTCGTGAGAGTTAAACGCGACCTCTCGTCGTTGGATCGCCGGCCGTCGGTGTTGCGAGATGGGGGCTGGGAGGTAGTTGGAATCAAGGTGAAGTTTTCCCTCGCTGCTTTTGACCCCTGCTCTCACCAGCCACGCTCACCCCTAGGTCGGGCGGAGTCCCGGACGCGGCCCACGGAGGCCCCTCCCCTCCTGCTAGGCCACTTGCAAGAAAAGGCGAACGGAGCGCAGAACGGGTTAAATCCCGGGACGCGGGGGAGAGGCCGGGGAGGAGAGAAGTCGGGGGAAGATAAAGAAAAGGACAGGAACCGAGAAGCGTGGAGGTGCTTTGCCGTAATGGGAGCGTTTCTTAATTAGAGGCCGGCTGACAATAGAGGCGCTGGCAGAGACTCCTGGCCGCGGTGCCGGGCGTCTGGAGCGGAGCACGCGCTGTCAGCTGGTGAGCGCGCTCTCCTTTCAGGCAGCTCCCCGGGGAGCTGCGCGGCCACATTTAACACCATCATCACCCCTCCCCGGCCTCCTCAACCCCGGCCTCCTCCCCGTCCGCGGCCGTCCTCGGCCCCCCGCCGGCAGAGCTCGCAGGGCCGAGCGGCTCCCGCCGCCTCCCGCGCCCGGCCCCGGCCCCTCTCCTCCCCCAGCTTCGCAGCGGGAGCCGCCACCGCCCGCAGCCCCTCCCGGCAACCGGCCCGGCGAGGAGAGAAGCCGCGGCGCAGAGCTACAGCCGGGCGATGCCACGGGCGAGCCGCGGGGTCGTCCGGGGCGGGCGGAGGCGCCTGAAGCAGCGGAGCGGGGCCGGGGGCCCGGCGCACCCTCCCTGCGGCGCCAAGGGCCTCGCGGGCGCGCCGCGCGACCCTCCGGCCCGGGGCTTGCCCTGGAAGATGCGATCGCCTCTTCTAGTCAGAGATCCAGTTCTTCCGTCCCCCGCCTATGCTAAAATGTTCTATAGTCTCTCTGTCTGTGCAGGCTGAGAGTTTAATTGGAAAGAGGGCACGCGCACTGTCTCTCGCAATCCAGGGCTCGGACGCAAGGATAAGCCTCTCTTTCCTGCCGCTCCTTCAGAACTAAAGCATTTCGGAGCAAAGATTTTTGGGCCTCTCTCCATGCCAGAGTGCCTTTTGCTCTTTCAGCCCCGCTTCCAAAACCAAGAGGCAAATAAAAGTGGGTCTTGCTGCCTAATCTTCAGGGAGCCTAGGCCCACGCTGCAAGTTCCTACTTTTCTTCAGGGAAACCGGAAATTTCCCCCAAAGGCATGAAAAACTAGATGCTCTCCAATATAAGTTTTCTGGTTTGGGTTTTAGTTTTAAGAATTCTGATGAAAGAGTTAAGTGATCTCATAAAGGGAATGGTGTTTTGATGGCCAGCAGGTTCGCCAGGCCCAGCTTTTCTCAGAATGAGGAAGGAAGGTGTGAGCTAGGATCGCAGGTGGCTGTCTTGGGATTTCCCAATCCAGAGGAGGTAGTTGTTCCTTGAGGCCACTAGCCACTTATTTTTCTCTTCCAGAGACAGTTCCTCACAATCCTTTCTTGCCTTTCTGCCCCTACAAACTCTTGTCTCTGTGGTGCTGGTGGGGGAAGGACTAGGACCGGGGGGGGGGTGTCCTCAACCTGGGGGTGAGGTAGCATTTGAAGAAGGAGTAGGCATCATTTGTGGCCTTTGTATCTTAAAGGCCGCAAAACTAAGAGACATCTGAAAACATAGGGCCACTAGTGGATCAGGAAGGTAGAAGGTCAGTTCTTTTCATATTTAATAACATGTATCTGCTTCTGGAAACAACCTAGCAAAAATATACAGGATTTTTTTTTTCCTAAAATTTCTTATAACCCAACAGATGTTGATTTGCTAGGTCAAAGAATCATGCCAGGAAGCTTCCTACAGCATTCCCAGCTGAATCTGATGCAAATTAGCAAAGGACATTATGAAAAACACTGACCTACAGGAGTCTCTGATGGACCGCTTTTTGAGATTGCCTATGGAAGTGAACACTGGCTATAGTAATCCCCTTTTGCCTTCTTTTATGACACTCAGTCATTCTTCCAAGAAGACAGAAGCAGACAATTTAGCTTCTTGGAGCCCATGAACCTGACTTTGCTGCTTTCACCCTACGGGGCCTGGGACAATATGCTCTAGGCCTGAGGTATTTTAACTCCAAAGTGACACCAGCTGCCTTTGGAGGCATAAGGGCATCAGACCAGGAGGTACAAGACCTTTGCCTCCTGGCTCGTGAGAGAAGCCAGCATCATAACCAGTGAATGCTTGTGAAAAGCAGGGAGCACGAATTTTCTCAGGCTACACAAACTCTAAGAGAAATAGGGGGGACAGAGTCGGGGTGTCACGATGCCCTTAGTTTAAGTTTGGTAAACAAAGTCCGTAATAACTCAGCATGAGTTTAGAGGGCCATTGACTTTGAGGAAAAGTCAGCCATCTGACTGAAAGAGTAATTGTTCCCTTGTGTTGATAATGGTAATCCGAGAGTACAGAGAGAAGAAATTTTATGATTTAGAAGGCAATGATCTCATGAAAGAGCAGGACTTCCTTTGGCGAATAATTCTTTTACTCCTTCCACACTCTTGCTCCACTGTCTCTTATTCACGTTCTCCCATCTTCTCTTCTTCATCAATGAATGGGCACTTCCTGGGTGCTGATGGCAGAGTAGGACTGGGGTTAATCACCATGAGAGGAACACAAAAATAATATAGAGCCTCTGCCCTTACAGAACATAGAACTTGGTGGAATCTCAGAGTGAAACATGGAAAAGAAGCTTTGTCCCCTAGGTGAGAGTGGCATTCTTGCTACAAATGGGCCCACCAGCTGTGTAGTCTTATGTTGGCCATCACATTATTTCATCCACAGTTCCAAGGGTACCCTGTTCATAGCCCTCATTGTCTCCTTCAAAAATAGTAGAGATTCTGAGTGGTGTGAAACCCTCGGAGCTAATCTTCAAATCAACCACAATTCTAGTCCCTTCCTTTTGAACTCAGAGGATACCTTTATTTTGTTTTTTTATAAAGTTGTTAGTGAGAGTGTAGTCATAAATTCATACCAGAAGAAACTGGGGCTCTGAGAGACACCATATGGCCTGCTGAAGGTAACATAGCCTCAGCACCACAGAGACCAGAGCCACAGGTCTCCCTGAGTCTAGGGTCAGAGTTCTTTCCGCCGAATTTCACCTGCCTCGGGTGCATGTTTTCAGCCAGTCACCTTACACCTGCCCCTCCTATTCTTGGTCAAACTTGCCGGTAACGGTGTTAGAGATTCCTAAACTCTTCCATTTTACACTTGCTCCAGAGAGAGAGAATTCTTTGGAGGTGGCCATGAACCAGGCTCCAATTCAAGGTGATAGATTTAAGAGATAACCGGTTAGCATAATTTTCATTTAGAATGCCAGCTCTGTTCCTCTGATTCAAATGATACTGGACATGAGTGCTCTTATCCTGTATAGAAATTCATTTCTGCCCTCACCTGGACAAATTCATCCAAATACTCAACACACATGAAGGTTAGGGAATGAGACAAGAGAATGTTGTATGAAGGTGTGTCCTGAAGAGTAATGGTCCCAAAGCACGTCATTTCCCCAAGTTGTCACTCTATCTATGCTTGTAAGGTTGGTAAGAAAACGGGGCTATAATTTTTATTGTTTCTCTTGGAGGGTGAAGTAAATTAACCTGCTACATTTGTAGCTGTGGATTCATTCAATGATAACATGCATTTTTTATTCCCCTGGTCATCTGAGCTATTGGCTTTTTTTCCCCCTTAAACCTTCTTCCAAGTGACATTTACCACTGCCTGACGGGTTCAATGTCTGAAGAAATATCTCTTTGTTTTGAAAAGTTCTGTTCTCTACCTATCACAAATCAGTACTCCATTTTCTAACACTTCCATTCATTGGTTTAAAGCCATCTCCTGTGTATTGCTTGTGACTTAGATGCCTTCACAACCTGCCCCCCACCACAAGGAGTGAAGTGAGGGGTAGGGCTGTTTGAGAAGCAGAAAATATTTCTAATCAAAAAGAGGAAAATTTGCAAGCGGTTACATAGGCCACATTTTAGGACCAAGAAAGAAACTTTGTACTTGCTGTCATGCCCAAATAGTTCCCTCCTTCCCACCTGCATCCCAGGACAGCTCCTAAGGACTTGGTTCAGAGCCTTTTTTGCCAAGTCCTAAACCCAGACTGCCTCCTAACCTGTCCCGCATTATGGTATCATGTGACCCACCTAGCCAAACTCCCCTCCGCGCACACACACTAATTTGGACTGTCTGTATGACTCCTATTTCCAGAAAGAGAGTTCAAAGCTGTGACAAAGCATCTTTTCTACTTAGCCTTACTCTGCAAATGACCCTAAGGAGTTCACTATAGGCTAGGAGGCTACTTTCCCAATATTTTGTTGTATGTGTCTCTCTCCTCATGTCTCCACTGTGTCCATTTTGCTATCGACAAAGAGAGGTGTGACCTACTCATACCAAGGACATGGCTTGTTTCAACGTTTTCTCATATGTCCAAGGACTGGAGGGTGGGGCAGGGAGGCATATTTGCTCAGCCAAAGACTATATTAATGAGGAAGCCCAGGGCTTCTCGGGGCTATAGAAGGGCGGTGGGGAGTAATTTAGTCGGGTCCTTTTGGGAGAGTCTCTGGAGCACTTTCCCAGGTACCAGGCATTTTACATGTGGGTCCCTTTTGGTGTACCCCACCCCCCTCCACCCTCACGCTCCTGGGAAATAAAGAAGAAAGTAATTCATCTTGTTAACCAGGGCTTGTCCTCAAAATTCTGCTTTCACCTCTGAGCTCACCTCTTCTGGGTGCCTCGCCAATCCTCCAAGATGTCATGAAGATTCATGCTTTTTCTTTTCTCCTGGAACCTCAAGCAAAGCTCTACATGCGCCACTGAAATTGCTAATTTATTTTTAAAGGGCCAGCCCCTTGAGGGTAGGAAGCCGTATCTGCTTTGACTCTGTCACTGTCCCGATGGTGGACAGATAGTACCCATGGAAGAGAGGCGTGAGAATCAAGGTCACCCAGGCCTCTGCGTGCTCTGCTGGGCACAGAATCCCTTGTCTTGCTTCCTCTTTAAATTAGACTCATTAAATTGACTGCAGCCAACACCAGAACGTCCCTCTGTCTTGAACACTCCCACCAGGCCTCTCTAAGGGTTCTTCCCGCCCTTCTTTGCCTTTTTTTCCTAACCCCTGAGCTCCCCCAGGCTGGGGTAAAGTGCTGCCACCTCTGTGTTGCGATGGTCCTTTTGGTAAGTGCCGTCGTTAACTATTTGGGAAGCGCTTTTCCGTGAGCCCCTCGAATCAGGGCCAGCTCTTCGTCACCTTTGTATCCGAGCCCAGAGACCTCCCCCCCCCCCCAGTAGGCCCCCCGCCCCCCCCAGTAGGCCTTCCCGGGGTTTGTCTGAAACGATGGATACCCCGAGGCCGGTCTCGGAAAGCTGCTTCCCGCGCTGACCCCGTGCGCTGGGGACCTGAGGACGCGCGGCCGCCGCTCGGGCCACACCACGCGATCCCCGGAAGGCCGGCGCGCCCGGCCGGCCTCGAGTCTCCCTCACTTCCCCTCGCTGCTTGCGTTTTCTAGAGCGCTAGTCCCTTCCGCGGACCGCCTTCCCTTCCTTCTTAGGAGCTCTCAAGGGCTTCTCATTCGTTCTCTGCTTTCAGTTGTCACGTCTCTATCACTCCCCCCAGTCCTTAGAAGTCATCTCGTGGGCCCTTCCCCGCTCTTCTAATCCCCCACGTCCTCGATCTTTGCTCCCCAGTACTGCTCCCCGCGGCTAGTGATTTTATGTCGCGTCTCTGCTCCTTCACCGAAGCCTCTCTGACCTCGTCGCCCTCCATTCCTCGGGTTTCCCCTCTTCGCCTCTCGCCTCGCGCGCTCAGGGCAGGACCCGAGCAGCCCCTGCGCTGCGCGGCCAGCAGGACCGCACGGCCTCCTCCCAGCGGCGGGGCGGGGGTGATGCAAATTCGCACCTTTGCAGAGACCGAAAACTCTGCAGCGCCTCCTGCAGGAGCGGCTGCGGGCATCGGCCCTGAACCCCGGCCCGGGAAGGGAACAGAGGCGGGAAGCGCGGCTGGGCGACGAGCTGGGGAAACCGGATCTCCGGCCAGGGTGAAGGGCAGGTTTCCCCTCCCTGGGTTGTTTTTCTCCCCTATTCTTTTTTTCCCCTCCCCTCTCCCTCCGGACGAAAATCCCCAGCAGTGTTTCGTTGGCTGCGCTGTCGACTTTCGCCTCCTAATCTCGGTTAATCAGCTCGGGATCGCTGAAGCAGGTCAGCGTCAGCCCATCTGTTTGATCCAGAGTCAGAGATCTCTATTTCTTTGGCGGTCAGAATTCTTCCCCCGGGCAGGCACCTTGCTATAGTAACCTTCATGTAATACTCCCGTTATCGTTAGCATCAGAGCTCACCAACACGTCTCCGCCGGCCTGCAATATTCACGCGGCTTCAAGGAACGCCTTTTCCAAGTTCACCCTGACTGCCACCCAGAGCACTTGCTGCTGCTTTCAATACCGAGTAGCCACTAGGCAATACACTTTTCAGGACGCTTTCTCTCTAAAAACCATCCTCAGTTCTTTCTGTTTCTTTTCGTCATGTACTCTTTTCCGTTTCTTTTCATCTAGGCAATAAATGAAATTCTCCCAAAGACTCTGTCTTCAATCAATGGGATCAATTTGGGTCCATCATGCTTGTAAACTGGTTTGCAGGACATTTACAGAGAACAATAGAGGAAATGCAATGAACCATTCAGAACTGTGTCCTGAAGTTTACCAAGGTAATTGATCCTTTCACTGGGTGCTCCTGAATTTTTCAACAGTAAACTAGTTTCATCTCTAACTGATGGTTTCACCATTATATGTTGCACAGACAGCAGAAGATTTAAAAATTTTCAAAACTTACCCCATCAGGAAGAAAAGAAGGAATGCATAAGACGTTTGGTTAAAATAATGATACTTGAAGAAATCAGAAGAGAGAGGGAGGGAAGGAGGGAGGGAGAGAGGGAATGAGAGAGAGAGAGAGAAGAGAGAGCGCTACTGCAAAACTTACAGAAGGGATTTGCACCTGTACGACTTGTGGTCTGCTCAAGTCTAGAGGTATTCACCAGGACAGCTGGCAAATAGGGGGTTAATCATTACAGAAAGTGATGCATCATATCTTCTTAGTTTGCTTTATACAGAAGGGCAGTAAAGATTTACGCTTCAGGAGAAGGATAAAACTGGTATTTTCATCGTGTGGTTGCCTCCTTTGAAAGTTTAATTTCTAAGGAAACGTAGATGTAGATCATCTATGTTATAGAACATCCCTAGCTGTCCCTAAAAGAACTCTGATTCTGGTGGAAGATTACCTTGATCTTCTTAGGCTATATGAAAACTTCTTAGATTTCTGAAAAGTTCTAACATCTAAGGCTTATGAGAGCATTGAACTACAGTAACGTTTTTAAAAGAGAAGATTCTCTAGATAGTTCATTAAATTAGGCAATATCGTTTGGCTAAAATAGTTTACTTTCTTGCAGTGTTTAAAAAGGACAGTTTTATCCTCCAATAGTCTTAATCACTCCTAATCACATTTTAATTGAGATAAATTTAGCACATTTTTTTTCTCATAGAGACAATGCTTATTTCTCTCTTATATTTGTGGAAAATTAATTCATGGATATAAATAAGATAGGTATATCTTATTACTATATATCTCTCTGGTATTGTGTTTTCCAGTTCCAGTAAAGCAAGGTTGAAAGAGCGTTCTGTCACCAGCAAGTTATTAACAAAAACGGTCTTCATTGCCATTCTGGTGTTAGGCAGCATCTGAAGCTCCCTGCAGTTCGAGCCTGTGATTATTAACTCACTTCCCACCAGTATCTTATACAGGCCCATTATCTACTGTCAATATTTTTATAACCTATGAGGAGAAGTCCTGCTTATTTCCTGTTAGAAGGGCGGTAACAGGGTTTTTTCTTCTTTTTTTGAGTAGATAAATATGTACTCTACAAATACGTTTGACTGAGGAGGTAAAAAGGGAGGGAAAGGAGAACTTAGCATCTGCTGTCTCGTAGGCTCATTGTGTGGTTAATAATTGCTCCAGAATAGTTTTACAGGATGTAGGCTTTCAGAAACAAGGGTTACTGAAGGATCCAGGCCTGAAAACTTTTTCAATTCTGTTCATACACCAAATCCTAGGTAGTCGGTAAGGTTTTTGTTATTGTTGATGTTGTTGTCTTAACCAGCTTACCTCAGCGTAAACCATTTTGCTCTCCTTGCTTTGAGAAATCTCTTAAGGTACATTTTCCTGGAAGAGTGAACTGGTGTGTGTTTTCCCCATTCAAGAGAATGGAGCTCCACAACACAATATTGTTATTGGGATATATTATGAATACAAGGTTAGTGTTGTCAAGGCTCTACTTTGTATAAATAAACACTTTTTAAAGAGTAACCTTTAGTTCAAAGTACATACTTTAAAAAGTGACATTTATAACCTTCCTGTATTCTTTATCTCATGGCTACTCTGATCAATTAAAAGACCGAGGTAAATTATCACAGATATGGGATAACATGAAATATTGTGGTGAATCATGATATTTTTAATATAAATTATGACACATAATATTCCACTTTGAAAATTTTCAGGTTGAAAATGTTTGTGTCAAGAGTTAGAAGTAGAAGATTCTGTGTTTAGAGTTTTATCTTTTTAAAAGAGCAAAGATGTGAAGTCTGTCAGTCCAATTTTCATTCCTAGTTTTCTCACTTATTAATTCTGTATACTTAGGGCAAAGTATTTACCTCTGTGAGCCTCAGTATCCTTATCTATACAAGAGGAAAGAACAGTTAAACCTGAGCTCCCTACCTCAGAGCTTGTTGTGAGAATCATATAAGATCATATATAAGATATATATATGTATGTGTATTTACATATGTATGTGTATATGCATTATATATTATATATTTTTATGATAAGATAACATATAAGAATCATATAAGATAACATATATGTGTCAGTCAGGTTAGGCCAGGTTATGCTGTGGTAACAAAACCAAAATCTCAGTGACCTAAGCAACAAAATTTTATTTCTTGTTCATGATAAAAAACCATAACAAGTCAGTTGGGGCTTAGCTTGTGATCATTTAGGAACCCAGAATGATACAGTAGCCATCATCTGAAAAACTGCCAGATGCAGAGGGAAAGAAGGGTCTGGAGGCAATTATATCATCTGCTTGGAACTGGCATATATCGCTTCTGCTCCTAATTCATTGCCTGGAACTAGTCAAGGCCCCATCCAACCACAGAGAGGTCAGGAAGCACAAGCCTATTATGGAAGAGAGCCGGGACTATTCAGCATACAGCGTTAGCTACCACCACACTTTGTGGGGAAAATTATAAATGGCAAAGTGCTTTACTGCTGAAAAGTGTTATTTATAAAAGTAGACTGGGGATTTCTAGGAACTAGAGCCAACGTGAATTCATCTAAAATCAGTACACTTTTGTGATTTAACTCTCTAAAGTGAACTTACTTGGAGGTCATTAAATTAAGTGGTATGGATATATCTCCTTGGAGTTACAGAAAACCCTGACCCAGAGCATCCTGAGATGAAGCTTGACATTTTACTTGACTCCAAGCCAGATCACAGTTTTCCTAACATATGGGTCCTTAGACGATCACTGAGACATTTAATTAAGAAAAAAAAATAGGTCTTGGTGCAACAATAGAAATTGTTTTGCTCTTGAAGAGCAAAAATAGTGATTAATAATTGTTATATATATCATTATGGATAAATCAGTCATCTCCAAGACTAAATAGCAGTCAGATATAAGGGAGTAAGAAAGAGCCAATTTTAGTTAATGTTACAAAGTGGAACAAATATATTAAAGTGCCAATAACCTCTCCTTGGGAATATTTTTCATTGTGAAATTGTGTGTCATTTCAGGTGGACTCGTTTTGCCTAAGATTTTAGAGCCGGTGTTGCAAATCCATGAGAGATGGCGATGGCCTGGATCAGGTAATGACTGTGAATAGCGGGGACTTGTCAAATTTTGGACCTAGTTTAAATGTATAGGCAACAGAATTGGCTGACACACCAAAAGCGAGATGTGAGAGAAAGAGAGGGAACTAACACCACAGCAGAATTTGTGGTCCGAGCAATTGGAGGAGTGGAGTTGCCATTAGCTGAGATGAAAAAGAGCAGATGAAGCAGCTTGGGTGTGATAGGCAGGAGGCTTGGTTTGGATGCACGAAATCTTCTTTAAGGAGCTCTTAGTGACTCCTCTGCTGAGTATCAAGAAGGATTAATCTGTTTGAACAAAAATAGAATGAAGTTTAATTAACTTTAAAGTAGCAGTAGTTGAGAGAATCCAATGTATCATTAGGAAAGCTGGATTCTCATCACTTAATATTTAGGCATCTGGGTTCAAATCCTGACATCGCCACTTACCATATGGTGTGACCTTGAATAAGTCGCTTAACCTCTCCAGAGAGTTTTGTTTCTTCATTTGTCAGGTGGGTATAATAATTGTACTACTTCATAGATTTACCAGTATTGTGGGCTTAACACAGTGCATTGCACATGAGGCGCAGACAATAATTATTTGCCAGCATTTGCCAAAGCAATAACATGATTTTTCTCTTTTGCTAGATTGAGAGGTACTGCGGTATCTCTCATTCTCCCTTACACTCCCACCAGGCCTCTCTAAGGGTTCTTCCCGCCCTTCTTTGCCTTTTTTTCCTAACCCCTGAGCTCCCCCAGGCTGGGGTAAAGTGCTGCCACCTCTGTGTTGCGATGGTCCTTTTGGTAAGTGCCGTCGTTAACTATTTGGGAAGCGCTTTTCCGTGAGCCCCTCGAATCAGGGCCAGCTCTTCGTCACCTTTGTATCCGAGCCCAGAGACCTCCCCCCCCCCCCAGTAGGCCTTCCCGGGATTTGTCTGAAACGATGGATACCCCGAGGCCGGTCTCGGAAAGCTGCTTCCCGCGCTGACCCCGTGCGCTGGGGACCTGAGGACGCGCGGCCGCCGCTCGGGCCACACCACGCGATCCCCGGAAGGCCGGCGCGCCCGGCCGGCCTCGAGTCTCCCTCACTTCCCCTCGCTGCTTGCGTTTTCTAGAGCGCTAGTCCCTTCCGCGGACCGCCTTCCCTTCCTTCTTAGGAGCTCTCAAGGGCTTCTCATTCGTTCTCTGCTTTCAGTTGTCACGTCTCTATCACTCCCCCCAGTCCTTAGAAGTCATCTCGTGGGCCCTTCCCCGCTCTTCTAATCCCCCACGTCCTCGATCTTTGCTCCCCAGTACTGCTCCCCGCGGCTAGTGATTTTATGTCGCGTCTCTGCTCCTTCACCGAAGCCTCTCTGACCTCGTCGCCCTCCATTCCTCGGGTTTCCCCTCTTCGCCTCTCGCCTCGCGCGCTCAGGGCAGGACCCGAGCAGCCCCTGCGCTGCGCGGCCAGCAGGACCGCACGGCCTCCTCCCAGCGGCGGGGCGGGGGTGATGCAAATTCGCACCTTTGCAGAGACCGAAAACTCTGCAGCGCCTCCTGCAGGAGCGGCTGCGGGCATCGGCCCTGAACCCCGGCCCGGGAAGGGAACAGAGGCGGGAAGCGCGGCTGGGCGACGAGCTGGGGAAACCGGATCTCCGGCCAGGGTGAAGGGCAGGTTTCCCCTCCCTGGGTTGTTTTTCTCCCCTATTCTTTTTTTCCCCTCCCCTCTCTCTCCGGACGAAAATCCCCAGCAGTGTTTCGTTGGCTGCGCTGTCGACTTTCGCCTCCTAATCTCGGTTAATCAGCTCGGGATCGCTGAAGCAGGTCAGCGTCAGCCCATCTGTTTGATCCAGAGTCAGAGATCTCTATTTCTTTGGCGGTCAGAATTCTTCCCCCGGGCAGGCACCTTGCTATAGTAACCTTCATGTAATACTCCCGTTATCGTTAGCATCAGAGCTCACCAACACGTCTCCGCCGGCCTGCAATATTCACGCGGCTTCAAGGAACGCCTTTTCCAAGTTCACCCTGACTGCCACCCAGAGCACTTGCTGCTGCTTTCAATACCGAGTAGCCACTAGGCAATACACTTTTCAGGACGCTTTCTCTCTAAAAACCATCCTCAGTTCTTTCTGTTTCTTTTCGTCATGTACTCTTTTCCGTTTCTTTTCATCTAGGCAATAAATGAAATTCTCCCAAAGACTCTGTCTTCAATCAATGGGATCAATTTGGGTCCATCATGCTTGTAAACTGGTTTGCAGGACATTTACAGAGAACAATAGAGGAAATGCAATGAACCATTCAGAACTGTGTCCTGAAGTTTACCAAGGTAATTGATCCTTTCACTGGGTGCTCCTGAATTTTTCAACAGTAAACTAGTTTCATCTCTAACTGATGGTTTCACCATTATATGTTGCACAGACAGCAGAAGATTTAAAAATTTTCAAAACTTACCCCATCAGGAAGAAAAGAAGGAATGCATAAGACGTTTGGTTAAAATAATGATACTTGAAGAAATCAGAAGAGAGAGGGAGGGAAGGAGGGAGGGAGAGAGGGAATGAGAGAGAGAGAGAGAAGAGAGAGCGCTACTGCAAAACTTACAGAAGGGATTTGCACCTGTACGACTTGTGGTCTGCTCAAGTCTAGAGGTATTCACCAGGACAGCTGGCAAATAGGGGGTTAATCATTACAGAAAGTGATGCATCATATCTTCTTAGTTTGCTTTATACAGAAGGGCAGTAAAGATTTACGCTTCAGGAGAAGGATAAAACTGGTATTTTCATCGTGTGGTTGCCTCCTTTGAAAGTTTAATTTCTAAGGAAACGTAGATGTAGATCATCTATGTTATAGAACATCCCTAGCTGTCCCTAAAAGAACTCTGATTCTGGTGGAAGATTACCTTGATCTTCTTAGGCTATATGAAAACTTCTTAGATTTCTGAAAAGTTCTAACATCTAAGGCTTATGAGAGCATTGAACTACAGTAACGTTTTTAAAAGAGAAGATTCTCTAGATAGTTCATTAAATTAGGCAATATCGTTTGGCTAAAATAGTTTACTTTCTTGCAGTGTTTAAAAAGGACAGTTTTATCCTCCAATAGTCTGCAACCCTCCTAATCACATTTTAATTGAGATAAATTTAGCACATTTTTTTTCTCATAGAGACAATGCTTATTTCTCTCTTATATTTGTGGAAAATTAATTCATGGATATAAATAAGATAGGTATATCTTATTACTATATATCTCTCTGGTATTGTGTTTTCCAGTTCCAGTAAAGCAAGGTTGAAAGAGCGTTCTGTCACCAGCAAGTTATTAACAAAAACGGTCTTCATTGCCATTCTGGTGTTAGGCAGCATCTGAAGCTCCCTGCAGTTCGAGCCTGTGATTATTAACTCACTTCCCACCAGTATCTTATACAGGCCCATTATCTACTGTCAATATTTTTATAACCTATGAGGAGAAGTCCTGCTTATTTCCTGTTAGAAGGGCGGTAACAGGGTTTTTTCTTCTTTTTTTGAGTAGATAAATATGTACTCTACAAATACGTTTGACTGAGGAGGTAAAAAGGGAGGGAAAGGAGAACTTAGCATCTGCTGTCTCGTAGGCTCATTGTGTGGTTAATAATTGCTCCAGAATAGTTTTACAGGATGTAGGCTTTCAGAAACAAGGGTTACTGAAGGATCCAGGCCTGAAAACTTTTTCAATTCTGTTCATACACCAAATCCTAGGTAGTCGGTAAGGTTTTTGTTATTGTTGATGTTGTTGTCTTAACCAGCTTACCTCAGCGTAAACCATTTTGCTCTCCTTGCTTTGAGAAATCTCTTAAGGTACATTTTCCTGGAAGAGTGAACTGGTGTGTGTTTTCCCCATTCAAGAGAATGGAGCTCCACAACACAATATTGTTATTGGGATATATTATGAATACAAGGTTAGTGTTGTCAAGGCTCTACTTTGTATAAATAAACACTTTTTAAAGAGTAACCTTTAGTTCAAAGTACATACTTTAAAAAGTGACATTTATAACCTTCCTGTATTCTTTATCTCATGGCTACTCTGATCAATTAAAAGACCGAGGTAAATTATCACAGATATGGGATAACATGAAATATTGTGGTGAATCATGATATTTTTAATATAAATTATGACACATAATATTCCACTTTGAAAATTTTCAGGTTGAAAATGTTTGTGTCAAGAGTTAGAAGTAGAAGATTCTGTGTTTAGAGTTTTATCTTTTTAAAAGAGCAAAGATGTGAAGTCTGTCAGTCCAATTTTCATTCCTAGTTTTCTCACTTATTAATTCTGTATACTTAGGGCAAAGTATTTACCTCTGTGAGCCTCAGTATCCTTATCTATACAAGAGGAAAGAACAGTTAAACCTGAGCTCCCTACCTCAGAGCTTGTTGTGAGAATCATATAAGATCATATATAAGATATATATATGTATGTGTATTTACATATGTATGTGTATATGCATTATATATTATATATTTTTATGATAAGATAACATATAAGAATCATATAAGATAACATATATGTGTCAGTCAGGTTAGGCCAGGTTATGCTGTGGTAACAAAACCAAAATCTCAGTGACCTAAGCAACAAAATTTTATTTCTTGTTCATGATAAAAAACCATAACAAGTCAGTTGGGGCTTAGCTTGTGATCATTTAGGAACCCAGAATGATACAGTAGCCATCATCTGAAAAACTGCCAGATGCAGAGGGAAAGAAGGGTCTGGAGGCAATTATATCATCTGCTTGGAACTGGCATATATCGCTTCTGCTCCTAATTCATTGCCTGGAACTAGTCAAGGCCCCATCCAACCACAGAGAGGTCAGGAAGCACAAGCCTATTATGGAAGAGAGCCGGGACTATTCAGCATACAGCGTTAGCTACCACCACACTTTGTGGGGAAAATTATAAATGGCAAAGTGCTTTACTGCTGAAAAGTGTTATTTATAAAAGTAGACTGGGGATTTCTAGGAACTAGAGCCAACGTGAATTCATCTAAAATCAGTACACTTTTGTGATTTAACTCTCTAAAGTGAACTTACTTGGAGGTCATTAAATTAAGTGGTATGGATATATCTCCTTGGAGTTACAGAAAACCCTGACCCAGAGCATCCTGAGATGAAGCTTGACATTTTACTTGACTCCAAGCCAGATCACAGTTTTCCTAACATATGGGTCCTTAGACGATCACTGAGACATTTAATTAAGAAAAAAAAATAGGTCTTGGTGCAACAATAGAAATTGTTTTGCTCTTGAAGAGCAAAAATAGTGATTAATAATTGTTATATATATCATTATGGATAAATCAGTCATCTCCAAGACTAAATAGCAGTCAGATATAAGGGAGTAAGAAAGAGCCAATTTTAGTTAATGTTACAAAGTGGAACAAATATATTAAAGTGCCAATAACCTCTCCTTGGGAATATTTTTCATTGTGAAATTGTGTGTCATTTCAGGTGGACTCGTTTTGCCTAAGATTTTAGAGCCGGTGTTGCAAATCCATGAGAGATGGCGATGGCCTGGATCAGGTAATGACTGTGAATAGCGGGGACTTGTCAAATTTTGGACCTAGTTTAAATGTATAGGCAACAGAATTGGCTGACACACCAAAAGCGAGATGTGAGAGAAAGAGAGGGAACTAACACCACAGCAGAATTTGTGGTCCGAGCAATTGGAGGAGTGGAGTTGCCATTAGCTGAGATGAAAAAGAGCAGATGAAGCAGCTTGGGTGTGATAGGCAGGAGGCTTGGTTTGGATGCACGAAATCTTCTTTAAGGAGCTCTTAGTGACTCCTCTGCTGAGTATCAAGAAGGATTAATCTGTTTGAACAAAAATAGAATGAAGTTTAATTAACTTTAAAGTAGCAGTAGTTGAGAGAATCCAATGTATCATTAGGAAAGCTGGATTCTCATCACTTAATATTTAGGCATCTGGGTTCAAATCCTGACATCGCCACTTACCATATGGTGTGACCTTGAATAAGTCGCTTAACCTCTCCAGAGAGTTTTGTTTCTTCATTTGTCAGGTGGGTATAATAATTGTACTACTTCATAGATTTACCAGTATTGTGGGCTTAACACAGTGCATTGCACATGAGGCGCAGACAATAATTATTTGCCAGCATTTGCCAAAGCAATAACATGATTTTTCTCTTTTGCTAGATTGAGAGGTACTGCGGTATCTCTCATTCTCCCTTTATTTGCTACCCCCAGCAAAGCATTTGGAATATAGTAACTGTTAAATTAATGAGAACCTGCAGCTGAGTGGAGCTGAGAAAGGCTGGAACATAAACCCCTTCCCTAGCACTGGCCATTCGTCATTATTCTAACTAATCCCAGGTAGTAATCATGGAAACAGTTTTATATAGGTAATAGAGATTGAATAGATCTTTGACTGTAGAGTTGTGAGGAAAGTTATGTCAGGTAAAAGGAAGAGCCCAAAGAAAAGCAAAGAAATGGAAAGATGTATGACACTCTCTCTGCTCAGATTTCTCAGCGCTTAATTAAATCTCTGTTTTGGCCTAAATACATTACTCGTGTATATTTTCACACGAGACTAGTACCATCAAGATGGAAACATGAAAGAATGAATTAGAGTAACCTAAAAGGCTGTTGTGGTATAAAGAACTCACCTTGGAATTGGGATCGGACCTCTCGTCATTTCTCTGGTAAGCATGGACTCCTTATATCTTAGTTCCCATATCTACTCAAACTTATAGGCTTGTTGTGAGGATCAAATGAAATTATTCATGTGAAATTTACAAATAAATTTACAAATCAGTTTGTAAACTGCAAAGAACTATTAAAGTACAATGGAAATCCCAAATTTGAGCAATAAATTATGAATTAAGAGTACTTGAGAGGGACCTCCCTGCGGTCCAGTGGTTTAGACTCTGTGCTTCCACTGCAGGGGGCACACGTTCAATCCCTGGTAAGGGACTAAGATCCCACATGCCGTGTGGTGTGACCAAAAAAGAAACCAGTACTTGAGAAAGGTTGCAAGTAATAAGGAAGATGGAGTAAGCACACTCTACTCTGTCTCTCCCACTAAATGCACGTATAAATGCAGAAGCAGCTATCTGAAGATGCTGAAGAGAAAATTTTAGCAGGAAGATTAGGGGAAATGGCCAGGATTTGAAGTTACACCAAACCAGTGCTGAATTCCTTATCTTTTTTTCCTTCAGTATAACCTGGCATAAACTCAAGGGAAGCTCTAAATCGAGAAGTGTGCATGGGTGAAGAGCAAAAAAGCTCTAAGAAAAGCCCTCTCTTTCTGCAAAAAACGACTGTGGAAAAGAGGAATCCCATGGGTCAGAGAAAGGGGAGGAAATCCCCTGCTTTTAAAACTGTTTAAATTATTATTTTTTCCTTTCTCCTGCCCTAGTCTCCAGATAGCGGTCATGGCCAGGGATGCACTTAAAACTCTGAGGGAGGGGACTCCTCTCTATAATGAGAGAGTTATGGTCCCAAGAGTATGGAGTGAATCCTCGTTGCCTTTTTTCTTTCTCTGTCCTTTTGCTGCTTGGCGGTAAATGCTGACACAGTTGCGAGAAGAACATGGAGACAAAGGACACTACAGTCTTAGTTTTCTGTACAGAGGACCAGAAAGGGAGGCCTGTGGGAGCCAGAAGGTGTTTGGCAGATCATGGTGAAGAGGAAAATCAAGAAATCAAACTCATAAAGTCGTGCATGTACTCCAGGGCTGATCTAAGAGCTGTGTACTCATGTATCTGACTTTAATTAGCATACCACTGGTTTTGACAACTGAGTTACAAAGTAGACCATTGCCTAGGTCCCAGACTGGCCACCAGCTGACATTCATCTGGTACTGATCTCAATAGCACTACAAACATTTTGAAAACTGAAATGACATTTGGACCACAAACCAAAGGGGGCAAATCAGAACTTGAAGCCTCCACCTAACCTGCTTGATTGCCTGTTGAAACAAACACAAAAATCAACTTTCCTCTTGAGACCTAAGCAAAACCCACAGTCAAACTACTATTCAATTCTGGATACAATTAAAAATTACTTGCCATATGAAGAATCAGGAAAATTTGAACTCACAAGGTAAAAGAAAATCCACAGATGATCTGATGATACAGATGTTGGAATTATCCAATGAAGACTGCAAAGAACCTATTATAACCATGCTTCATGAAGTAAGGGAGAATACTCTTGAAATAAATGAGAAACCTCTGCAAAGAAATAGAAGACATAAAGAAGAACAAAATACAATTGCAGAATTAAAATATTCAGTAACTTAAAAAATACTTACTGGACAGGCTTAACAGCAAAATGGAGATGACAGAATAAAAAGTCAGCAAACTTAAAAAGCAGATCAGTAGAAATTACCCTAAATAACAGAGACCAAAAAAAAAAAAAGAACTGTAAAAAAAGTGAACAAAGCCTTGGGTCCCTATAGAACAGTACCAAAAGGTCTGAATTTTGGGTCATCCGAATACCAACAGGAGAGGAGAAAGAACATGGAGCAGAAAAAATACTGGAAACTTCCCAAATTTGACAAAGGACAGATTCTAGAGGCTCAGTAAATTCCAAACATGATAATTATAAAGAAATCATTGCCTAGATATCATAATCAAATTGCTGAACTATAAGACAGAAGAAAAAAAAAAAGAAGAATGCCTGAAAGCAACCAGAGAGAAGTAGTACCTTACCTTAAGGGTAAAAATGATTTGAATGACTGGGTTTGTCATCAGAAACCATGTAAGTAAGAAGGAAGTGGAATCTGCAAAGTGCTTAAAGAAAAGAACTGTCAACCAAGAATTCTATATCCAGTGCAAATATCCTTCAGAAATAAAGGAAAAATAAAGAAATTCTAAGATGAAGGGAAAATAAGAGAATTTATCACCACAGACCTGCTCTAAAAAATGCCAAAGGAAGTTTCTCAGACAGAAGGGAGATAATACAAGATGAAAATTTGGACCATTAGAAATGAAGGAAGAGTAACAGAAATGGTAGAAGCTAGATAAACATAATAAATTATTCTTTCCTCTGAGTTCTTTCAAATATGTATACCAGTAAAAAGCAAAAAATATTGCTTTCAAAAACATTGTCTTGATTGGATTTTCAATGTATGTAGAAGTAATACATTTGACAACTACAACATAGATGGGGGAGGTAAAGCAACCTATAGGAATTTTCTACTTTTTCCTTCAATTGGTAAAATATTCATTCAATGTATATACAGTGAAAAGTTAAATATGTATGTTGTAATCTTTACAGCAACCCTTAAGAAACGAAATTATATAAAGAGACAGTCAAAAACTTAATAGATATATTGGAATAATAAAACATATTCAAATAAGCCAAAGAAAGCAGTAAAAGGGAAATAGAAACAAAACACAGAGGGAATAAAAAGAAAACAGATAGAAAATGGTAGACTTAATTCCAAACATATCAATAATTTTATTAAATATAAATAGTTCAAGAAGACAAACTAAAAGATAGAGGTTGTCAGAATGATTGTTTAAAGGCTTAGCTGTATAATGTCTATAAGAAATTTATTTTAAATATTATGATATTGGAAGGTAAAACATAAAATAATGGAAAAAGATATAACATGCAAACACTAATCAAAAGAAAGCTTCAGTGGCTATATTAACCACAGACACAGTAAACTATAAAGCAAGGAAAATTACTAGGGATTAAGAGAAACATTACATAATAATAAAAAGGAAAATTTACAAGAAGACATAAAAAATCCTAAAAATATATGCACCTAACATCAGAACTTCAAAATACATAAAGCCAAAGTGATAGAACTGAAACAAAAAAATAGACAAATCTGCAGTTATACTTAGAAACTTCAACATTCCTGTCTCAATAATTGATAGAACAGGTAGACAGAGAAAACAGTAAGAATAGAAGTACTGAATAGCACTATTAACCAATTGGATCTGACTTCTGTAGAAAGTCCAAATTAATAAAAGCAGATTACGTATTTTCTCAAACGTACAAGGGGTATTCACTAAGTTAAGTCGTATCCAGCATTACCCTGATGCCAAAACCAAAGATGGTGCCAGAAAATAAAACTAGAGACTACTATCCTTCATGAATATAGACAGAAAAATAATCAATAAAATGCTAACAAATCAAACCCATAAAAAGAGGAATAAACTACGCTCATTTGATATTTGAAAATCAACCAATGTAATCCACCATATTAACAGGCAAAAGAAGAAAACCCATATAATTGTATCAATTAAAGCAGAAAAAGCATTTGACAAAATTCAACATCTCTTCATAATAAAAAAATATGCAGTAAACTAGGAATAGAGGGGGGACTTTGTTAACCTGATAAAAGTCTTCTACCAAAAAACCTATAGCTAACAGCCTGCTTCACGGTGAAACAATGAACGCTTTCCCCCATAAAATAGAGAATAAGGCAAGACTGACCATTCTCACCACTCTTATTCAACATTTTATTGGAAGTCCCAGCCCATGAAGTAAAGCATGATAACAGATCAGAAAATAAGAATTAATCTGTCATTATTTATGGATGACATACTGTATATGTAAAAAATCTCATGGAATCAACAAAGACGTTCTTAGAACTATTACGTGAGCTTAACAAGGTTGCAGGTTACAAGTTCAGCACACAAAAATCAATCATATTTGTATATACTATCAATAAACAATTGGAAGCTCAAGTTTTTTAAAAATAGAGCTCATAATACTTCCAAAAAATGAAATATTTCAGAATAAATCTAACAACTTCAAAACACTAATTAAAGAAATAAAAGAAAATCTAAAATAACTGAGAGACATAAACTGTGGATTGGAATTAAAAATGTAGTTAATATGTCACATGTCTTCAAATTGATGTACAGATTTAACATAATACCAATCAAAATCCAAGCAGGAATTTTTGTAGATTTACACAAACTGATTCTAAATTTACATGGAATAACAAAGGAATTTGGATAGCCAAAACAATTTTTAAAAAGAAGAACAAAATTTCAAGACTTAAACTACCTGATTTTAAGAATTGTTATGATACTATATTAATCCATAAATTGTGGTTTTGGCAAAAGGCTAACCACATAGATCCAGGGAACAGAATAGAGCATCCAGAAATAGGCCCACACAGTTAAGGTCAATTGATTTTCACAAAGGTGCAAAGTTAATTCAATTGAGAAAGATGATGTTTTCAACAAATCTTGTCAGAGCAATTGGACATTCATGTATAAAAAAAAGAAAAAAAAAACCCTCAACTTAAAACAGTACCTCTTATGTCAAAATGAACTCAGATTGGATTGGAGATATAAGCGTAACACATAAAACTATAAAATTTTTAGGAGAAAATCATCATGACCTAGGTTTAGGCAAAGAATTCTCAGAATCAACACTAAAAACATGATCTATAAAAGAAGAACATTGATAAATTGGAATTCATCAAAATTAAAATTTTGCCCTGCAAAAGGTACTATTAAGAGAATGAAAAGACAAAGTAAAAACTGGAAGAAAATACTTGCAAATCGTATATCCAATAAAGTATATTTGTGCAGAATACGTAAGAAGCTGTCTCCAAACCCAACAATAAGAAAAGAAATAATGAGTGTGATGGAATTATTCTGTATCCTGATTGTGGGGATGGTGATATGAATTCATACATGTGTTAAAACTCACAGAAATGCACGTCAAAAAGTCAATCATTGTTTGTTCATTTAAAAAATAAAGTAAGAAGAGAAGTACTTATAAAATACTAATTGTAATTCTAGAAAAATAAAACTACTACCAGAGAAAGCAAATGAAGAGAGATGAAGGTCAACTCACCTTGGTGGTTCAAAGTGTATATACTATGGGTACTAAAGGGAAATTATAAGTCATGTACCGTGGCTTTATTGTCATACCTCAGACCCCGTGAGGGAGGACAAAGATTGGAGTCAAAGTCTAGAACATTATGCTTACTGATCTTGAGGGTGACATTGGTTGGAAGAGTCCAGGTTTTAATAATAAATTAACCAAAACATACACCAGTGTAATTTAACACATGAGCTCTAAGAAAATAGGTTTTACCAAGAATCCTATGATTTTTAAAAAGGATATAGAGAACAAAGAAGAGGTTCAGAAGAACACATCCATATGGTAGTTAGAAAACAAGAAAGGTAGAAAAGCACATTGTGTATTTTATTCTTTTATTCTTTTGAGGGTGTGTGTGTGTGTGTACTTGCTTTTTCTTTCTTACCAGACTCTAAATTTCTTGAGTACAAGAGCCAAGATAGAAGAGCCTTAGCGGTGGCGATCTTGTTAGGAGTATAAGGTGGAAGTGGAGTGGCCCTAATAGGGTATGTGTGTAGAAGGTACTTTATTTTTTTATTTTATTTTATTTTTTTGCGGTACGCGGGCCTCTCACCGCTGTGGCCCCTCCCGCTGCGGAGCACAGGCTCCGGACGCGCAGGCTCAGCGG
>NC_041220.1:14452462-14456322 GCF_002837175.3 Physeter macrocephalus
CGAACCCGTGTCCCCTGCATCGGCAGGCGGACTCTCAACCACTGCGCCACCAGGGAAGCCCTAGAAGGTACTTTAAAATGTTAAATATAGTGCTTTTCCTTAGATTGCATGCTTATTTGGGGTAAGTGATGGCGAATAACAGATATTGTGGTGGAGCTAACCACATCCTAACCACCCACTGACACTGTCAATTATAAGAAATATACTGTTCATGTTTGTACCCCCTGTAACACTGAGCATACTGACTGGTACGTAATAAGTGCTCAATTCACATTGTTCAATTGAAATTGAGTAGAAACCTTCCTCCAATTCTAATTTGTCTCCTAAGTTCTCAAAGAAAATCAGGTCATATGAGATAGGGTACAAAAGATATTAAGAGTCAATCAGAGAATAATTCTATCCCTTGTGCCAGGTGTTTAAATAACTCTGGTTCTCAATTAAACAAAGATATTGTTTAGGGTGAGAGAAGAAAACTGAATTTTCCATGTCCTTGAAAGGAATTTCAACTGCGAAAAAAGCACAGTATCTTAAAATGTTCTAGACTGATATTTACTGCTCAGACTCCTCAGAGAAAAAAAGCTTATTATATTAATAAAGACATTTTATTTTGAGGGTGAATGCTATTGTTTCACTAGAAGTCACAAAATGTTAATCAATTATGAATCCCAAGTTAAAATTTTTGAAACATGAACACAATTTTTAATCAAGGCATTTACTGAAGTATTTAAGTGAAGAAAAAATGACCTTTGGATCTGTCCTTGCTTTGCCTGGATGATTAATTTCAATTTTTTTTTTTTTTTTTAGCTTTACACACCCTGCCATAAACTTTTTTATTTACACTTTATTGTAACTGACTTCATGTCATTCGCTCTTGCTTAATAATAATCAGTTAACAGCAAGGGCAGGTGTTCTCAAGGATGTGGCCCTTCCATAGAGTGGTTCTAAACATTTTTTTTAAAATCATCATAAAAAGCATAAAGATAAAACTCTCATTCTACTGTCTGGCAGGGAATAAGATCTATCTATGCAAAGAAAGAGTCAAGGATGGAGAACTTGAAAGGTCAAAGTTAATAGTAACCTACCCATTCTAAATTTATTTGTTGCCCTTCTTTTTAATAGTCGTGTTTGATCCATCCCATGTAGTGATGGCCTCTACTAGCACCCTAATTTTTACATGGCTTTGGTTTTACCTTTTCATGTTATCTTTAGATGTTAAAAATTATGACTAAACTTTTGGTTGAATTTCTGCAGAGTTTGAGTCTGATTACTGATTTTCCGAGATCATGACAATAATCCATTTTCCTACTCTCTTCACCAATGAGCAGAGTTATTCCTGCTTCCCTACTCACTTTAGAGGTACATTCTCTCTCCTTTCGTTATTTCATTTCACACACTTGAGTACCAAGTTCCCTCCAAACTGTGTTCCACTTCCATTCTTTCAGAATTTCTTAGTCCAGTCTCCTGGTCACATCAGCTTCTTCGGGCTGGTCTGAGGCTCTCCTCAAAAGCTGCCCCCATTCTTCTCTTGCTGCTTCCTCCCACCAAATTACCACCATTATGAACAATCTTTAGATTAAACAAGGAAGATGCTGGGCATGGTTAGGAATTAATGTGTAATCTGGGAGAGCCTATCTAGCCATTAGAATATTGACTTGGATTAATTTGTTAGCTATTTAATGTCTTGAAGCCATGACACACAGAAGCTAAAAGGAGAGGCTTGAACTAATCTGGTTCTCGGATCAACAGTGAGGCTCAGGATTAAATGGAGAAGCGTAATAAGGGGAGAGAGAAGTGAAGATAGACCGAGAGAGAGAGTCTTAGTTGGTGATCACGGTAATGGCAGTAGTTGGCCATTATAGAAGTAACAGAAACATTATCAAAAGGAAGGCAGATTCCGCCGCTCACAAAGTAGAGGCCAGATGGCTCTCCTTAGGAGTGCTTTGATTTGAGAAAGCCCCTCTATCCAAAATCCCAACCCTAATAATCTTAGGGCCATTCACTGTGTTATTATTTTTAAATGAACTCCTTTGATTTTAGACATTTCCCTATTTAAATTTAAATATCCTGAGAATGTTGTTTATTATGCCAAAATATTATATTGATCCTTAATTTCACTTTTTGAATTAACCAGTTAAAAGGAATTCCACATATAATAGCCAAACTAATTAAGATGCTTTTGTATGCAAGGAACAGGGAGTCTCCCTCAAAACGAATAATATACAAAAAAGGACTTATGGGCTCACCTAACAGAGAAGCTCTGCGATCAGTGAGCGTTTGGTCGTGAGGGTTCGATCAAATTTTTCAAAATGTTATCACGAATCTTCATCTCATCCTCTGCAATTTTCTCAGCTCTCTCCACCAAGATAGGTTGACTTTGTTCTCAGCTTGCCTCCCCTAATGCAAGCAATATAGCTCTCAGCAATTCACAACCCTGCCTCCTTCCTCATTCACATCCAGAGGGAGAGAGTGTGTTTTCCCCAATAGTAAAACAGAAGCCTTGAGCTTCACACTGATTGGACTAGATTAGGACACACACTTACCCTTGGGCCAATCATTTTGTCAAGGGAAATGATAATACTTTGAAAGACTTAAATCTTAGAGCCCATCAGTGCTACAATGAGAAGAGGTCAACTATAGGGGAGACAAGTGCGCTATGTAGACCTCATGATAGACTTTCATAGATGGAGAGAGAGGTCCAGAGCTGGGACACTCACTAAGGGTAGGCCTGAGAAAGGTCTTTTAGAGGCAAGTCCTACTTACTGGGTACCTCCGGAGGACAGCAGGCATCTGTCAGGGTAGGCGATGCCATGAAAGTAGAGAAGGAGAGGAGGTCTGTAAACAGCGTATTCCACTGTGGGACTCTTATCTTTTCCAGCAGTAAACTCACATCATGGACACACCTGCCGCATTTTGAGCTTAATGACCAGGGTGATTGTGCTGGTCATTGAAAATCGGTGTCATCTACATCTACGGTGAAGTTTCACTTGCCAGTCCAGTCCAGATCCTTCTGGAAGGCTTTGCTGATCCTCTGCGCCGTGGTGGAAATCATCATCCCCACCATGGCTACCCCTCCACCTCCTTCTCCAGAAGATGTCTCTTTGGTTCTGATAGAATTCTGCCCGAATTCTGCCTTTCCTTCTAGTCTGAGGTGAGCCTATTTCTATATCACATTGAAGTTCGTTAAAAGCAGCTAGGTTGCTTTCTCTGATTTCCAAAGAATTTTACCCTTACATCATCAATCCTAAAGACTTATAATCAACCTGAACAAAGTTGGAGGTTGAAACCATTTTGCTCTTAAACACTTCATTTGCCAGAATAAATCCTCAAAATGATGAGTGCTAATAACTCTTTCTAGTTAAATAGGACAAGCTCAACAGTGGTTTTATCCCCTGGCTGTACATTAGAAACACCTGGGTGCCTTGATCTTTCCTCAGACACCTCAGATTTAATTAGTCCAGAGTGAGAACTGGGCACCAACATTCTTTAAAAACACCCTTATTGAGATATATTTCACATATTATAAAATTCACCCATTTAAAGTAATATCTATTACACCCACAGAGTTGGCATTACCGACATGTTTAATGCCCCCCCACCCCGAGTTCTAATATTCAGATAGAAAGGGTTGAGAACCACTGAGCTAAAACAGATTGTTAGCCTTGGAGACAACCTAATAATCAACTGAACTGTAAGTTAAAAATTATTCTAAAAAATATTCCAAAATTGTGTAGTTTTAACAAATTAATAGATTTTATTTTTTAGAGCAGTTTTAGGTTCAAAACAAAATTGAGTGGACAGTTACAGAGCTAAAATTATGGGGTTTTTTGTTTGTTTGTTTTTTCGGTACGCGGGCCTCTCAC
>NC_041220.1:14456418-14462718 GCF_002837175.3 Physeter macrocephalus
CTCCGCGGCATGTGGGATCTTCCCGGACCGGGGCACGAACCCGCGTCCCCTGCATCGGCAGGCGGACTCTCAACCACTGCGCCACCAGGGAAGCCCTAAAATTATGTTTTTTTGTTGGTTTTTTAACATCTTTATTGGAGTATAGTTGCTTTACAATGGTGTGTTAGTTTCTGCTTTATAACAAAGTGAATCAGCTATACGTATACATATATCTCCATCTCTCCTCCCTCTTGCTTCTCCCTCCCTCCCACCCTCCCTATCCCACCCCTCTAGGTGGTCACAAAGCACCCAGCTGATCTCCCTGTGCTATGCAGCCGCTTCCCACTAGCTATCTGTTTTACATTTGGTACTGTATATGTGTCCATGCCACTCTCACTTTGTCCCAGCTTACCCTTCCACCTCCCTGTGTCCTCAAGTCCATTCTCTACGTCTTTATTCCTGTCCTGCCCCTAGGTTCTTCAAAACCTTTTTTTTTTTTTTTTTTTAGATTCCACATATGTGTGTTAGCATATGGTATTTGTTTTCCTCTTTCTGACTTACTTCACTCTGTATGACAGTCTCTAAGTCCATCCACCTCACTACAAATAACTCAGTTTCGTTTCTCTTTATGACTGAGTAATATTCCATTGTATATATGTGCCACATCTTCTTTATCTATTCATCTGTCGATGGACACTTAGATTGCTTCCATAAAATTAAGTTTTTAAACGATCAAATTCTCTAATTTAATTGGCATTCTTGGTCTGAGAGGAAACAGAAAAGTCTTTAATAACATTCCACGTTTTCTCAGGAAAAAATTCATAAAATGGTTATTCTCTTCGCAAAGAGTTACTTTGTATTCATTTAAAATATAAGGCAAACCAGAATAAGGTTTTCTCTCTTTTTTAAAAAGTCTGTTTTAAAACTTACTGATCAACACTTTCCTGGCTCTCTTTTGTTGGAGAAATAAAGCACTCAAACGAAGTTTTAGTGATAAATAACTGAAAATATCCAATATTAATCTAATTCCTACACATTCTTTTCTACCTTTGATATAAAGGATTTAAAAGTATTGTGTATGTATGTGTATATATACAAACAATATTGTCATGTGCTTTGAAAGAAATATTGATCGTCTTCAGCTAAACTTGATTTACAGAAAACATTTGTAAACAGAAACGTTTTGACATGGAATATTTAGTATAAAGTGTGATCTAAACTCTCATAAAGAGAAGGGTGATTACGCTAGCAGTTTCTGAATCATATTAAAGGAAATAGAAGTTTGTGTAGCCATTTGGTGAATTTAGACGGCATAGTCAACTACTTATTTCCAGGCTTCTTACCTCCAAGAGGAAAACATGCCCCAGGTAGCCACTGCCTCTTCACTTTGGGCCCCAGAATGAAACTCATGGAACAGACCTGAACGTAACCCACAGTTTGAAGCAGAAACTGCCTACTAAACCATAGACCGTAAGTGAGAAATGTATAGTCAACTACTTATTTCCAGGCTTCTTACCTCCAAGAGGTAGCCACTGCCTCTTCACTTTGGGCCCCAGAATGAAACTCATGGAACAGACCTGAACGTAACCCACAGTTTGAAGCAGAAACTGCCTACTAAACCATAGACCGTAAGTGAGAAATAAATGTGTGTATTGTATGCCACTGAGAATTTGTGATTATTTTTACACAGAAAAAGCTAAAACAGATACATACACTAAGGTCGGCAATAACAGTAGGAGAAATACATACTTGTTGGGGTGGAGGCGGGGTGTAGAGTATGATGGGATGGGATGGGAGTGAGCTCAGTTCTGAGCATATTGAATATGAGGTGCTGATGGAATTCCAAACAGTGACGCATGAAGGGAAAGGAAGTCATCTGAACATATTTGGGAGTAAAAGCCATGGAAGGGAATGGGCTCTTTAGAGGAGAGAGAACATATGTGTTCATGATGGTTATACTCTCTTTATATTACTCTTTTTATCAGTTTATGATTCTCCTCTTTTACCTCTCTGCCCTTGTTTTAACACACACACACACACACACACGCACACGCACACACACGTCTTGCTTTTTATTTTTATGACGTGCCTCATAGTTGCTCTTCCTTCCATCTCTATTTGGCCTCCTACTCCTTTTCTCCCTGATAACTCTTCCTGGTTAATCACACACAGAAAAGATGCGGGGGGCCTTGGCCAGATTTTAAGGTAGAACGACGGGCTGGGATCATAGCCCTGCTCACATCAGGGGAGCAGCTGGGACTTCTCCAGTCCTACAGCTTTTCAGCCCCCAAACCTAAGGGCTGGGATTCCTTGCCTGGAGTACCATCCTCAGCCCTCCTATGTCCCTAGGGTTGCACGTTCCCGCAGTGGGGTGGGGACCTGCTGGTGCATCTTCCTTTGGATTCCCCTCAGTAAATGCTCTCGCAAGGTTAATGTGTGTGTGGAATCGAATCACTCCACCTTTACTTGCTCGGCACTCACTCCCCTGCTTGTCCCCCTACCTTACTGGCAACACTATTTCAATCTTCTTTGCTAGTTCCTAATTATCCACCTCATTGCTAAATACCACAGGGGCCCAGGACTCAAGCTTCTTAACCTTTGGACTTCTCTACCTATGTTCACTCACTATGAGCTCCTCCAACCACATGACTTTCCATACTATTCATAACTGGTACCTCCAGTCTGCACCTCCTCCCTAATCCGCAGCCTCACCCACTGTCTACTTGCCATTTCCATCTGGACGACTAATGGGCATCTCCACGTAACACGTCAAAACCCAGCCTCCTGACTGTCTGCCTACACATGCTGTATATGCAGTCCCCCCGCTTTTAGGCAATCTTTCCAGTTGTTCAGATTAAAAATCTTGCAGTCATCTGTGACTCTTCTTTTTCCTTCACATTTCACACACAGTCATCAAACAAATCCTGTGGCTCTCCTTTCATAATATATCTGGAACACAACCACTGCCGTCATCCCGTGTCTAAAGTACAGGGATTACCTCTCCCAGGCTTCGCCCTTCCCTCCCATAGACCATTCTCAACACAGCAGCCGAGTGATCCTTTTGGAAACATAAGTCATTATCATGCCACCTCTCTGCTCAAAACCCTCTCATGGTTTTTTGGTTTGGGTTTTATTTTTTACTCAGAGTAAACCTAAAGTTACTACAAAGGAACCGGGCCCTACACATTCTAACTTCCTGTTACTTCAATGGTCTGATCTTGGAGCCCTCTAACCCTGTCCAGCAGTGAAGAGCTGAACGATCGACTCCTTAGGGCGGGCTCTGTCCTGTGGGTCTGTCGTATCAAAATCCTCATAGAGGTTTCATACCTTCTAAATGTGTCTGTAGCATGAAAATGGCATCTGGTCTCAGAGAATTTATTGACAGGAATTACAAACTTAGTATTGTGTATTATTGTGCTGTTATTATAATTATGCAGTTATACATGAATGGCTTCACTGTGGATGGTTGAGAATAAAAATGCTGCCCAGATTCCTAGTTCATATTTCGCTTCGGAGTCAGAGTCAGAGCCCTTGAAAAGGTGGATTGGTCACATTTCCGTACGTTCATTTCTCCCAGTCGATAGCATGAAATGGAGCAAAATATCGTCAAGATTGGAAAATAAAAAATTTTACTAATTTCCCTTTAAGTGTGAACTCTTAACCTTGATTCAACTCTTGCCCACGGCCTTAAGTTGGAACTAAAAATATTAACTCTGAAGGTGCAGGGTCAGAAACAGTACTTCTTACCACTAGTTTCTACCAATATTATATCTGGATAGCAGAGGCAGGGTTACCGTGCAACTAATAAAGCTTAAGGTTCAGGGACCCTCACTGGGATGGGCAGCTGTGGAGTTGCTGGGGGCTGCGGAGAGTTCCCGGTGGGGAAGCAAAGCCAGGTCACAATCAGGAAGCATCTCTATGTGCAAATTCAATACTACTGCACAAAGCCTGGACCTACCCCAGCGAATGGCTGTTTCTCATGAATGTTGTAGATGGTTCACCCAGTTGCTACAGAATAAAAAATTGTCTGAGATGACCAGATTTTTTGTCTTTTATTTATGAAGTCAAATCAAATGCCAAAATTACCACTGATATTTAATGGACTATTTATTTTGTCATAATTTGAGGATTTTAACGCGTCTTTTAACACTCTGATTGGGAAAAATCTTAATATATTAATTATGAAAAGTATTAGCATTTCTACTGCAGTTAGCATAACATTCTATCTCCAAAAGAGAGTAACCTAGTCATTCTTATTTGAAAAATGTGGTACTACGTGTGGCAACTGAATAACTCTAAACTGAAAAGTAGTAGAAAACTATTTTCAAGAAGATTATATGATTATTCATAATATCCTCAAATCTTTATAATCGTCCCATCATCAGAAAATGTTTGGAGCCTAAATATTTCAGTAAAGTATTTAAATGGTTTGTAATTGCTATTTGGTTAAGCGTTTCAAAACAAGATTGTTATTTATTCACTTATTAGTAATAATATTATACAAAGGGTCTATATCCTTACTGATTTACCTTTTGTCCCTGAAAAAGCTTCTTAGCAGGTATTGTATGTTCCTTTAAAATTATTGCTGGCTGCAAGAGAGGGCACACACACACGCCAGGGTGTGCGTGAGGCAGGCAGCCTTTACAATGCTCCCCGGGTGTGCTAGGCCTCTGGGGCGTAGAGCCAAAAGTGAAGCTGCTATCATTCAACAGTATAAAATGCGTACTGTGGTGTGTCATCGCAATTGTTCCTTTTTATGACTTTGAAAAAAAACTCCGCCTTCCTTTCAGTGATTTTAAACATTAACCTTCCAGCTCTCAGAAGTACTCAAAATGGTTCAACTCTATGTTTTCCACGAGCAAGATGTGGTTCATTAGTAGCTGACCCCTCTCACCATGCAAACATTTTCATCCATTACAAATCCCAACTTCAAAATATGCAAGGACCTGTAAGAAAAATTTGTGGAAGAACTTTTCGAGGGTATATATTTTCTGTTAAACTGGCAAAACAAATCAGATAGGAGTATTTCCAAGAGTACAATATTTTCTAAAAACTTGGGGTTTTCTTGGGGGTGTTTCCATGATGTATACATTAATAGCTTTTATTTAGAAAATTGTTTAAGATGAATAAACTGTTTCTAAATTGTTGGACTCATTTTAAAATGAAATCACTACTTCCCACAAACTTAACATCTAATAGTTGAGGGATTATCAAGGCAAATCCATAAACCATTAATACTAGCAATGAGTTGTTTGCTAAGACTTTAAAGTTTACAAGTTAATACGCATTCTCCACTATTTTTCAACACAAGCTAGAGAAACATGTGCAACAAATTCCATTTTGAGTAAGAGGTACATCCCGGGGTTGAAATTATAAAAGAAGTCCTTAGTGACATTGGTGGGAATTGAGGAGTGACTGGTTGGATGAATGCAGAGGGAGACAGCTTAGAGCAATTTTACAGAAATACTGCTGTTGCATAGAACTTTGATGAAGAAAAACATGTTATATAAGGATGAGAAATGAGTATAACATTCTTAATAGAATTTATCATGGTAAAATATAATTGGGTGAGAAAGTGAAGATTTTATACAGTCTTAAAGTTGGGGAGGCTACTAAGAAATCATTTGTTCAATTTTCTTATGTAAGGCAATCAGCTGGGTAGTTTTCCATAATCTCTCGGGATAGAATCCTTGAAAATAGTCACCCGGTTTCCCTTGAACACCTACTGTGGGGAAAAAAAAAAAAAACACACAAAAAAAAAAACCTCATTCTTTTGTGTGGCATCCCCTTCCGCTGTTGAGTAGCTACCTAGGCTGGTATTCATAATGGGCTTAAAGTTACTTTACTAGAATTCGGGCCTACCAGACTTTTTTTTTTCAGTTCGATAAAATAATATAAAGTCTACGCTTCCAAGGGCTTTACACCTGTCAAACCTCTCCTCTGCATACTTTCTCCCCTGCTCTTTTTTTCCCTAGACCAACAAATCCAACTGCTGAATAATTTCTCATTCGACATTGTTGCGTGACCCCTGCCGTACTCTTTGTACACATCTTAAGTCTCTGGTGTCTTTAACCTGGAGCACCCAGAGTTAGCCATAGTTCTGCCTGGCACAATGGACTTTTACTTCTGTTGATGTTATTGACCTCAGTAATACGCTTTTAAAGGAGCCAACATCTACATCGGCTTTCTTAAGATCTTGGTCACATCGTTGACTTAAATTGAACTTTCAGTCAGATAAAATGATGAGAGCATTTTTTTTTTTTTTTTTTTTTTTTTTTTTTTTGCGGTACGCGGGCCTCCCTCTGCTGTGGCCTCTCCCGT